>NC_069499.1:1353922994-1354222994 GCF_027579735.1 Bombina bombina | reverse complement strand
TTTTATTCTGCTTGACTCCATCAGAAATATATGCATTAGGACAGAATCTATGATGACTCCTAGAAAGACACCCTTATAACTGGAGATAAAGAATTCTTTGTAACACTGAGTCTCCAACCATAGTCTTGGAGGAAAGGCAGAACCTTTGGACATGAGCAACAGCTAGAGGCATAGAATATAACCTTTCTGTGTTTTCAGACTCCCATTGATATGGTATTCGCAGCCTCAAAGGTGGCGGTTTGAATGATAGGTACGCTGCATCGGAATAGGCGCGAGCGTACTTGATGAATGTTTGATAAATTGGCAAGAGGGTCAAATAGAGTCGAATGTGACAGCGGATAAGCAGTATTATACTCAAATAACACAAGCATCGATTTGAATCATATTGATCTCGCGGGAGCGTATATTATGTTGAACATTTCAACATTTGACAATGTTGAAGCTGTGTTAACTACGGCAGATCAACTTTGCGTCTAATTTGATGTCAGTTGAAGCATTGATAAATCATCCCCTTAGGAATACGTGATTACCCCACTTATAACTATGATATATACAGTATATATGACCTTATAAGCAGGCAGTATCAAACGCAATAATAGCTGTTAAATATTCTGCCATAGCCTATTTTAAAATTCATATAATTCCTTAGAGGAAGTAGAAGGTTGAGGCTGATTTGTATGCAAAATTAGGGTACACAACTGACACAGAGTTTGTTGACCTGGAACACTGGAACTGAATTGCCAAATAAACATAAACAAATAATGTACAGAGAGGGTTATCAGTATATGAGTCCTCTAAAGTGTTGACACTGATATCAGTGGGGATAGATTTGTTCCATAGTGTGTAATAACAGAGTATGCAGAGACACTAGGCATACACATATAAAATAAAAATGGTAGAGAGTCCTCTAGACTTAGACTAATAACCCCTCTGACATATTTACTGTAACTGTAGTGAATGCACACTAAGGGTCCCAAGCTCCAGACTTTAGCCAAAGTAACCCCCTAGCAGCTGCTGTATGAGTACTCAACTCCTCAAGTGCCAAGACCAAGGATTGCTGTAGAAAAGCTCAAAAATTGCTGGCCAAAGGCTCCTGAGCTGCTTTTCTACCCTGAAGTGAGTGAGTGAAGAGGAGAATGC
Source organism: Bombina bombina (assembly GCF_027579735.1). Classification (NCBI taxonomy): domain Eukaryota; kingdom Metazoa; phylum Chordata; class Amphibia; order Anura; family Bombinatoridae; genus Bombina; species Bombina bombina. The sequence goes on along the minus strand of NC_069499.1, from coordinate 1,354,221,854 downwards.
TGAGGTGGCGGGGCTACCGCTCAGAGTAATGCCTTTGCCTCAGAGAGGCTTAAAGTGACAAAAAAACACAAATGTTTGCACCAAGCACAAATTTACCATTAAAACATAAATAAAGTAACCCCCTGCCAAACCGGATGGTGTTCTAATGAACCACTTACTGCACAGAGCAGTTAGCAGTTTTCTTAAAGGACCACACACCCATTTTGTCTGAAGTGCCAAAAATGGATCCCCAGAGCTGCCAGAGGGCTATAAAGGGCACCAGTCTTACCTGGCTTCATCCCTGATAAAGGTAGGACAAACAGATACCTTAAGAAAAGAAAAAGGTGTGTCAGGAGGAGAGCAAGGCTATGTGTCAGAGTACCCACAAATAGCCTCTGGGCTGTGTGTGTGCTGTGGTAAATCACTTATCTGAGGTAGCACCCCTCCACCGTCTTACTCACCAAACTGTAGCAGTATCCAGTCGAGAGCCCATCCAGTACTGTTACATGTATTGCAGAGGATATCTGAAGGAAATACCTGTATCCCCACAATGCCTGAGGGTAGTTATGGCTGAAGTCCAATAGGGAAATAATGCCCACATAACAGGATATTCCTTATCTCCCTGTATCATTCAACTGCTGTGAAATCTCTTCTGTCTTCTTTGTGAATGATATGTCCCAGTGATAAGGGTCTCACATTGATCTGAGCTCCCAAACATTAATCCATAAGCAAGTTGCTTTAATATCTCTATTCTCAACCTTCTCCTGAAAGGCCAAGAACAAAAACTGAGGAGAGATGGAAGGGAATTTAAGCTCTTGTATGGGTTCTTGGTCTCCTCTTAGTGGCGGGAATTATATCCCACATGTTATGGAACCCTATGGACTATCATCATTATATCTATCTATCTATCTATTATTATCTTGATGTAGTCAGAACATTGAAGTTCTATCTTCAAGCTATTCAAGGAATTCAAATAATCTTCAGGCTTGTTTGTTTACTACTCTGAGACTCGCTGTGGGCAGGAGGTTACTACTGTAATTTTGGCCTCTTGGCTCAAACAGGTGATCACATGGCCTTCTTGGTAGTGAAAGTCCGTCAGGCCGCAGTGTCTGATAAATAGGAACTGCTTGAATATTGTCCCACCCTTTCCGTAACATGGACTATCTGCTTGGGTATTAATCCCACATGTTATGGAGTCTTATGGACTATCATCATTATACGAAAGAAAACATATTTTATACTTACTTTATAATCCATAGACCCCACCCGTTTACAGTTCTAATTTGCACCTCTATAGACCCTACTTTTGTCTATCCCGCCTATCTGTTTCCTATTCTCTACTCAGCTATGCATTAAACTGAGGGGAAATGGGAGGTGGGAGGGAATTTAAGCTCTTGTGTGGGTTCTTAGCCTCCTCCTGGTGGCAGGAATTATATCCCACATGTTATGGAGCCCTATGGACTATCATCATTATACAAAATAAATACTTTGTGACATACAGAACTGTGCGCTAGACATAATGTGATTGTGTGTGTAAGATACTGATAGATGTTGGTGTGAGACAAGGAAAAGGCTGTGTGACAGACAGATAGGAAACAAAGTAAAAGACTTTGAGCCCAATGTTCACCGAGAGAGAAATCACGCAAAATCTTATTTTGCCTATCTAAAATTATTTGAGGTACCTCACAGTACTGACGAGGCTTGTTAGATCATCTAGTCTTAAGACTGCTTCTCCTTAACCTGTCCAGTGAAATCATCCCAATCCGATTGGGATGATTGACAGCCCCTGCTAGCGTCCGACTGACTGCCAGTGAGCAGGGGGCAATGCTTGTGCAATGTTAAATGCGGACATCTAATGCTGTGAACTCGCAGCGAATCATGTCCACCGGACAAATAGCGGATGGACAGAACTAAGTGTGAGACATGGACAGTCTAGTATATAAATTTAACTGTATGGATAGGATAATATATTTTATGTGTAATTTCCATAAACTCATATTTATGTGGCTATTAAATGTTACATTTCATAATAACATTCTCAAGCAAACAACAATTTACCTCATCAATATCTGCACAGTATGAACCATTACCCTGTGACCCAGTGGGACAGGGGCCACAGCGATACCCTGGATACTCATAGGTCTCCATGCAATCCACACCTTTGAAGCACGGATTTGGGTTACATCTTGAGCGGTGCTCGTGGAAACCTGTATACAACAAGAGATTTCTGGAATAAATTAAGACAGTTAATTTCTGTCATTCTTCTGGGAAGAGACATTAGTTTAATTCTCTAACCCTCTCTTGACTGAATCACTGTTGCCACACAGTTTGGATTTTGGATTGTCTATAATTTTAGATTTAAACATTCCCCAAATAAACATTCATTTATTAAGAAAATGATGCTTCTAATAATGTTTTGTTTCCTATTTTGTTCCTGAGAGACTGGGTGGACATTTTCAGTTATGTTAATCTTTTCACAGACAAACACATTTTCACTTGACTTGAGCCTACTTGTCTAGAAAATGTTAAAGGGACATTAGGACAGAAAGACTACAATATCAAGTGTTATTCTAATCTAGCTCATGCTGTCTAGGTAGAATCTGTACTGCAATATGTCTGCTCAAGACCAGCAGTGCACAGCGGCAGTTCTAGTGGGTGTTTAACCCCTTTGTAGAGATTAAACACACAGAATAGACCATGTAATATTTTTACCATAATGGCCCTTTAAATAAGCATTAATGAAAGTATTAGCCCATGACCTTTAATGCCTATAAGACAATGAGAAGTACACACATTAAACAGCTGTATTAGTTTCAATGTAAATTTAAAATTTAGTACAAGCAAAAACTGCCACTTACATAATGAGCTGCAAGTCCAAAGCAGTACTTTAGCTATGTGCTTAACCCCTTTACAAGAGTTAAACACATACAGGCCCATTTATCAAGCTCCGTATGGAGCTTGAAGGGCCGTGTTTCTGGCGAGTCTTCAGACTCGCCAGAAACACAAGTTATGAAGCAGCGGTCTAAAGACCGCTGCTTCATAACCCTGTCCGCCTGCTCTGAGCAGGCGGACAGAAACCGCCGGAAATCAACCCGATCGAATACGATCGGGTTGATTGACAGCTCCCTGCTGGCGGCCTATTGGCCGCGAGTCAGCAGGGGGCGGCGTTGCACCAGCAGCTCTTGTGAGCTGCTGGTGCAATGTTAAATGTGGAGAGCGTATTGCTCTCCGCATTTAGCGAGGTCTTGCGGACCTGATCCGCAGTGTCGGATCAGGTCCGCAAGCCCTTTGATAAATGGGCCCCATAGAGGTGCAGGGTTGCTACTCTTTAAAAAGATTTTTAGACTATAATGGCCCTTTAATATTTTACATGCTAAAAACAAGCTTACTATATTTAGATGTAGATATTTTTTCATATGAAGTACAGTGTCCAATTAGGTAACATAAAACCTTAATAAGGTCTTTTATGCCCCATTAATTTCTTCAGACACCTATACACTCATAGTACCCATAGTATTTTGTCACTCCCTTAGTAGCAGTCTCACTATCTCAAGCTCATTCACCTCACCAAAATCTCATAGAATAACATATGAATTGATAAAAACATATATTACCTAATAAATTCATTTCTTTCATGGTGTTGAGGGTCGACGATCCTTTACTGTTGGGAATTACTCTTCTCTACCGCTGGTCTAATGTATAGCCAAGTAACTAATGTAAGAAAAAGGCCATAAAAGGAGCAGGGAAAAAAGATGTGCTGAAGGAAAAAACTAACCTCAGGAAAACACAAGGGTGGGGTCTCATGGACTCTCACCACCATGAAATAAATTAATTTATCAACTAAGCATAAATTATGTTTTCTTTCATACAGGTGATGAGAGTCCACAATTCTTTACTCTTGGAAGCTAATACCCAAGTTGTGAAGTCCACAAGTAATAACATAAAGGGAGCAATTTAAAAACCTATTTTTTTACTGAGAAAATAAATCAATAACCCCAATGATTTTTTGTTTTTGTTTGAATGCACTTAAAATAAGCAAACAGGTGAAAAAAATATAATCAGACAACTGTCTGAAGAACCTTCCTACTAAAGGCTGCTTCAGAAGAAGCAAAAACATCAAAATTGTAGAATTTAGTAAAAGTATGTTAAGAAGACCAAGTAGTTGCCTTGCAAACTTGATCAACTGAAGACTTAGGGGCCCATTTATCAAGCTCCGAACGGAGCTTGTGGGCCCGTGTTTTTGGCGAGTCTTCAGACTCGCCAGAAACACCAGTTATGAAGCAGCGGTCTAAAGACAGCTGCTACATAACCCTGTCCGCCTGCTCTGATGAGGCGGACAGGAATCGCTGGAAATCAACTCGATCGAGTACGATCCGATTGATTGACACCTCCCTGCTGGTGGCCGATTGGCCGCGAGTCAGCAGGGGGCGGCGTTGCACTAGCAAACCTGTTCAGCACCTTTAGATCTAGAACTGGTCTGAAATACCTTCCTCCTTTGGAGCAATGAAGAGATTTGAATAAAATCATATCCCCTGTTCCTGCAAAGGAACTGGAACAATCACTCCCATATCTATCAAATCTGAGACAGAATGTCTTCCTCTGGGAGGCCTTCTCTGAATCCTATTTGAGATCCCTGAGAAACAATATTCCGAACCCAGGGATCTGGAACAGACTGAAATCAAGCCTCCTGAAAGAGACTTAGGGGCCGAATTATCAAGCTCCAAATGGAGCTTGATGCCCTTGTTTCCATGGGAGCCTTCAGGCTCGCCGGGAACAGCAGTTATGAAGCAGCAAATCTGCAGGGGGCGGAATTCAGCGATGTCTGTCGGACAAGATACGCTACAGCGTATCATGTCGGACAGACATTGATAAATTGACCCCATTATACAGAACTTCCGGACCAGGGGCCATACCTTCATGCAGTTTTGGTAGTAGGGATAGATTTCTTACCCTGCTTTAACTTGTTCCAGGTAGCATGAGGTCTTCAGACTGAACCAGTGGAACCTTACTTTTGAGCAGAGGAGTCAGCTTTTTGTTCCTTATTCTGACCAAAGAAACGAAAACTATTAGAAGCTTTGGATTCCCCATTAGACTTTCTGTCTTGAGGAAGAAAAGCCCCTTTACCTCCAGTAACACTGGAAATAATAGAATGTAAATCAAAACTAAAAAATGTATTTCCCTGAAAGGAAAGAGACAATAATCTAGATTTAGACACCATATCAGCACACCAGGATTTAAGCCACAAGGCCCTCCTGGCAAGGACTGCTAAAGACATGGAACTGTTTACCAGAAATCTAAATTAGCAGCAGGTTAGTGATATATAATGTTCTAAACATTGCAGAAGGAGTAAAAGAATTACCTGGCTTTAGCCGAACTGCAAAACAAAGCAAAAAAAATAACATTAAATCCGAGGTCAGAAAAAACGCTCCTCCAAACGCGCACAAAAACCTGACAACTAAAAAGTGCTAACCCGACGTCTTAATATGCATAAACTAGAGGCCGACGTGCAAAAATTAACACCTAGATTATGAGTGTTGCGCTAAACAGGGTGCAAAACTAACGCCCAAAAAGTTGCGTTATTTCACCCTCCATATCGCTGCCATTATGAGTTACTGAAAAGCCTCCTTGTGCTTGCGATATGGTGGCGTTAAGCTCTATACCGCACAAAATCCAAGGGCTGCTTTGACATGCTTGTGCAGCTTTTCCCATAGACATCAATGGGGAGAGAGTGTTTGAAAAAAATCTAACACCTGAAGTGTGGAATGAAAATTCTCCGTAACGCAACCCTATTGATGTTTATGGGGAAAAAAAACTTACGTTTAAACCTAATACCCTAACATAAACCCCAAGTCTAAACACCCCTAATCTGCCGCCCCTGACATCGCCGACACTAAAGTTATTAACCCCCTATTCCGCCGCTCACCGACATTGCCGCCACAATAATAAAGTTATTAACCCCTATTCCGCCGCTCCCCGACATCGCCAACACTATAATAAAGTTATTAACCCCTAAACCTCCGGCCTACCACATCTGCGCAACTAAATAAACCTATTTACCCCTAATCCTCTGGCCCCCCACATCTCCGCCACTAAATAAACCTATTAACCTCTAAACCGCCGGCACCCCACAACGCAAAACACTAAATTAAACTATTAACCCCTAAACATAACACCCCCATAACTTTAAATTAAAATTACAATATAACTATATTTAAATAAATAAAAACTTACCTGTGAAATAAAAATGAACCTAACATTAAACTATAAATTAACCTAACATAATAATTCTAATAAAATAAAAAATACTACCAATTAAAAATACTAAATTACAAATTCAAAAAAACACACTATGAAAAAAAATTAAAAAATCTAAAATTATAAAAAATTGGCTGTTCAAATCAGCCAATAGGATTTCAGTAGCTCTCATCCTATTGTCTGTTTTGAACAGCCAATAAGATTTTAGAAGCTATCATCTTATTGACTGATTTGAATTTGAAGAATTAAATCAGCCAATAGGAATGCAAGGTAACCATTTTGAAACGGGTACCTTGCAGTGAAGCTTCAGTGTACGGCAGGGACCCTAAGAAGAGGACGCCGGGAAGAAGATAGAAGACGCCCCCACGATGGATGAAGATGTCGCCACCTGGATGAAGACTTCTCGCCGCCTGGATGTCCGGACTTATTTTTTGGGGTGTTTTTTTTTTAGATTAGGGCTTTGGGCTTTTTTAAAAGAGCTGAATGCCCTTTTAAGGGCAATGAAAAAGAGCTGAATGCCCTTTTAAGGGCAATGCCCATACAAATGCCCCTTTAGGGGCAATGGGTAGCTTAGGTTTTTTTAAAGTTAGGTTTTTTTAGTTTAGGGGGTTGGTTGGGTGGTGGGTTTTACTGTTTAACTTATAGCAATGCCCTACAAAAGGCCTTTTTAAAGGCTATTGGTAGTTTATTGTAGGCTAGGGGGTGTTTTTATTTTGGGGGGGCTTTTTTATTTTTATAGGGCTATTAGATTAGGTGTAATTTTTTTTATTAGATTAGGTTTAATTTTTTTATTTTTGATAATTTTGTTTATTATTTTTTGTAAGCTTAGTGTTTTTTATTTTTCGTAATTTAGTGTTTATTATTTTTTGTAATTTTAGATTTTTTAAAAATTTTTCGTAGTGTTAGGTTATTTTGAATTTGCAATTTAGTATTTTTAATTGGTAGTAATTTTTATTTTATTAGAATAGTAAGGTTAGGTTAATTTATAGTTTAATGTTAGGTTTATTTTTTTACAAGTGAGTTTTTATTTATTAAATATAGTTATATTGTAATTTTAATTTAAATTTTTTTAAATTTTAAATTTTAAAATGCTTGCGGTATAGCTATACCGACACGGTTCACAATAGCTGCATTACTGCTTTTACGCTGAAATTGCCATTTTTTCAGCATTAAAGCCGTAACGCAAAACTCGTAATCTAGGTGTAAGTGCTCAAAAAAACCTGACGAGCGCAAACAGCAGGGGCATAGTGAAAAGAAAAAGTCCCACAGCCACATATATAAGCAAATATATTAATAACTATAAAAAGTGCCAAAAACATTGCTAAATGAGTCCCTAAATGTTAATAAAAAAATACTTACTAATAGACACTCATCCACTAGCAGCAGACAGCCAACCCAGTACTGAAACATATCAGCAGAGGTTATGGAATAGGAGTATATTGTAGATCCATAAAAGGAGACAAAAGACAAGTCAATGCGACCAATTATAGAGGGTTTATGAAGAATTACCTATGAGGTGAAAAAAGAATCATAAACCTTATCCTAAAAACATCCCTCTGACAAGCACTGTACTCTGAGGGTAATCCGGGCCTCAACATAGGCTTAAACCCCCTCTTTTTAAAGAATCAAATGCAAATCTTCTTTGTTCAACCACTTCAGGCAGAGGCAAAGTAAAGACTGAGGTATGTATGAGGTGGGAGTGGTTTTATAGAGCACTTCGGAATCTTTGCCTTCTCCAAGTGATAGAGAAGAGTAATGCCCAAGAGTAAAGGATTGTGGACTTTTACCGCGTCTATGAAATAAACTAGATTATTTTCTTATAAAATCAAGGAGATTGTGGGGATGATTTCTGTCACTTGGCTATATCTCTGTGAGTTGGTTACAGACCACATGTCACATGTCTGCATTCTCTGGAGCAACCCTGGGAATGAGAGGCATCTTTAAGTCACATGGATTTCTTTTGTCAGACAGGTAACGTACCACACACTTGGCACTCCATGATTGTGTTTCTTATAAGTGACATCTCTTTTACCTGCACAAAGATAAACCAAAATAAAAAAAGAGAAAATAACAGAACATTTCCCTTTTGCTCCTCTACCTCCTTATCAAATTTAGCATTTGCATTATCAAATATAAAACTAAGTTTGTCTCCAGAATTATTTGAGGGGTAAAAAATATAAATGTTCCATGCAGAAGGAGCCGGGCTGGTGCTACAACAGAGGTAGACTAGGAACCACCTAAGTGCACCCCTGCAGGTGGGGCACAAATAAAATTGGGCTTCATAATAATATGTGGTGGCATAATGGCTAGAATGGGAGGGGACTCCAATGAAAAGAGCAAGTCAGATACAAGGAGCATTTCACCCTCCCAGAAACCCATGGTGTATATCTAAACTAAAGTATCACTTACTTGTTACCGTAAATCAAATGCATATAGGCAAATACATTGCTATGCTTCCCTCTGTGACCCTCTCTAACAGGCAACCAATTCTGAAACACAATTCCTGTTAACCTGTGTCTCTCCCCTTACCTGGTCCCGAATGTCCTCCCTTAGTTCTGCAAGCACCTTATTGAAAAGTGTCATTTGAGTTATCAGTGCTTTGGTGTGCTCACCTGAAAAACAGAAAAGTGTATTTACCTCCAGTACAAATCTTCTAATCCTCAGAGAATAGAGAGTGATGATAGATAGATAGATAGATAGATAGATAGATAGATAGATAGATAGTACTTATATATTGTCATTCAAACATCTTACTATGGCCCTGATATTCAAAGATTCACCAGCTTAGAGAGAAATTGTAGTTCAGACTTCACAAAAGCTGAACGCACAGAATTTTATTACAAGACCAGAGACTCCTATTTTGCATTACTTTCTTTTACTTCTCAGTATGCAGCACTTAAAAGTATAATAAACATCATCAATACAATCACCTAGATTACGAGTTTTGCGGTAACAGGGGTGCGGTGCTAACGAGCAGTTTTCCCTCACCGCTCACCTACAAACAACGCTGGTATTACGGGTTTTTAAACCCGGCGTTAGCCGCAAAAAAGTGAGTGGAGAGCAAAATTTAGCTCCACATCTCACCTCAATACCAGCGCTGCTTACGGTAGCTGTGAGCTGGCAAAACGTGCTCGTGCACGATTTCCCAATGGGAATCAATGGGGGAGAGACGGCTGAAAAAAAAACAAACACCTGCAAAAGAGCAGCGTTCAGCTCCTAACGCAGCCCCATTGATTCCTATGGGGAAATACTTTTTATGTCTACACCTAACACCCTAACATGAACCCCGAGTCTAAACACACCTAATCTTATACTTATTAACCCCTAATCTGCCGTCCCCAACATTGTCGCCACCTACATTATATTATTAACCCCTAATCTGACGCTCCGGACACCGCCGCCACCTACATTATATGTATTAAACCCTGATCTTCTGCCCCCGACATCGCCAAACCCTACATTATATTTATTAACCCCTAATCTGCTGCCCCCAATGTCGCCGCCACTATAATAAATATATTAACCCCTAAACCTAAGTCTAACCCTAACACCCCCCTAACTTAAATATAATTTTAAATAAATCTAAATAAAATTAATACAATTAAATAAATTAATCCTATTTAAAACTAAACACTTACCTATAAAATAAACCCTAAGCTAGCTACAATATAACTAATAGTTACATTGTAGCTATCTCAGGGTTTAATTTTATTTTGCAGGCAACTTTGTATTTATTTTAACTAGGTACAATAGTTATTAAATAGTTATTAAACCCTAACCTAAGTTACAATTACACCTAACACTACACTATCATTAAATTAATTACCTAAACTAACTACAATTAAATACAATTAAATAAACTAAAGTACGGGGAAAAAACACTAAATTACAAAAAATAATAAAATAATTACAATTTTTTTAAACTAATTACACCTAATCTAATCCCCCTAATAAAATAAAAAAGCCCCCCAAAATAATAAAAAGCCCTACCCTACACTAAATTACAAATAGCCCTTAAAAGGGCCTTTTGTGGGGCATTGCCCGAAAGTAATCAGCTCTTTTACCTGTAAAAAAAAATACAATACCCCCCCAACATTAAAACCCACCACCCACACACCCAACCCTACTCTAAAACCCACCCAATCCCCCCTTAATAAAACCTAACACTAACCCCCTGAAGATCACCCTACCTTGAGACGTCTTCACCCAACCGGGCAGAAGTGATCCTCCAGAGGGGCAGAAGTCTTCATCCGATCTGGGCAGAAGAGGACCTCCAGATGGGCAGAAGTCTTCATCCAGGTGGCATCTTCTATCTTTATCCATCTGGAGCGGAGCAGGTCCATTTTCAAGCCAGCCGATGTGGAGCATCCTCTTCCAACTGCATCCAAATGAAGAATGAAGGTTCCTTTAAATGACGTCATCCAAGATGGCGTCCCTTGAATTCCGATTGGCTGATAAGATTCTATCAGCCAATCGGAATTAAGGTAGGAAAAATCCTATTGGCTGATGCAATCAGCCAGTAGGATTGAGCTTGCATTCTATTGGCTGATTTGAACAGCCAATAGAATGCGAGCTCAATCCTATTGATTTTTTGGATGAAGATAGACGATACCGCCTGGATGAAAACTTATGCCCGTCTGGAGGTCCTCTTCTGCCCGGATCGGATGAAGACTTCGGACCCTCTGGAGGACCACTTCTGCCCGGTTGGATGAAGACATCTCAAGGTAGGGTGATCTTCAAGGGGTTAGTGTTAGGTTTTATTAAGGGGGGATTGGGTGGGTTTTAGAGTAGGGTTGGGTGTGTGGGTGGTGGGTTTTAATGTTGGGGGGGGATTGTATTTTTTCTTACAGGTAAAAGAGCTGATTACTTTGGGGCAATGCCCCGCAAAAGGACCTTTTAAGGGCTATTTGTAATTTAGTATAGGGTAGGGCTTTTTATTATTTTTTGGGGGGTTATTTTATTAGGTGGATTAGATTAGGTGTAATTAGTTTAAAAAAATTGTAATTATTTTATTATTTTTTGCAATTTAGTGTTTGTTTTTTTCGTACTTTAGTTTATTTAATTTAATTGTATTTAATTGTAGTTAGTTTAGGTAATTAATTTAATGATAGTGTAGTGTTAGGTGTAATTGTAACTTAGGTTAGGATTAATTTTACAGGTAAATGTGTCTTTATTTTAACTAGGTTGTTATTAAATAGTTAATAACTATTTAATAACTATTGTACCTAGTTAAAATAAATACAAAGTTGCCTGTAAAATAAAAATAAACCCTGAGATAGCTACAATGTAACTTTTAGTTATGTTGTAGCTAGCTTAGGGTTTATTTTATAGGTAAGTATTTAGTTTTAAATAGGAATAATTTATTTAATAATAGTAATTTTATTTAGATTTATTTTAAATTATATTTAAGTTAGGGGGGTTAGACTTAGGTTTAGAGGTTAATAATTTTAATATAGTGGGCGGCAGATTAGGGGTTAATAAATGTAGGTAGGTGTCTGCGATGTTAGGGACGGCAAATTAGGGGTTAATAAAATTTAACTAGTGTTTGCAAGGTGGGAGTATGGCGGTTTAGGGGTTAATACATTTAATATAGTGGCGGCGATCTCCGGTATGGCATATTAGGTGTTAAAAATGTTATTATAGTGTTTGCGATGTGGGGGGGGGGGGGCGGTTTAGGGGTTAATAGGTAGTTTATGGGTGTTAGTGTACTTTGTAGCACTTTAGTTAAGAGTTTTATGTTACGGCGTTAGCCCATAAAACTCTTAACTACTGACTTTTATATGTGGTAGGAGTCTTGACAGGAGAGGGTCTACCGCTCACTTCTTCCAAGACTCGTAATACCGTCATTAGGAAAATCCCATTTAAACGATAGGATATGCAATTGACGTAAGGGGATTTGCGGTATGCTCGAGTCGCAGAAAAAAAGTGAGCGTTACACCTGTACCTGCAAGACTCGTAATACCAGCGGGCATTAAAAAGCAGCTTTGGGACCTCTCAATGCTGCTTTTTAAGGCTAACGCAAGACTCGTAATCTAGCCGATAGATATTAAAACAGAACAGATAATAAAGAATAACAATAAGTAGCTAAGGTGTAAGCTAACTTACAACTCCAGGAAAAAAGTAACCAATCAGAGTAGAAGTAGTAACCATAAACTGACCAATATGCAGCCAAACCTCCTCTTTCTTTTGCTGCTCAGCTTGAGATAAGTAGTGCAAATATTTCTCTCTAATATTTTACAGTTGTTCGATATATTGTATATTGTTTTGTTATTAAATTTTGTTATTTCGTTCATGCTAATATAGGTATTATTTTTTGTTCTTTCCACATTTTGTTTATTTATTCTATTTTATTTAGTTTTATTTGGCTCCCTTTTTTCTATTTGATTCGCGTTAATGTATTCTCACATACACTTCAATTGAGTGCAAAAAGTGGAAAAAACCCTAACACCCAACAAATCGTGGAAACCCTATCGCATTTTCTCAATTGTGCTAACCCGACATGAAGTATTAATATTTTACATTCCAATGTTCTTCACATAGAAGAATATGTTCTATTTATTCATAAATACATATTTCTATATATATAATGTTTTTTGGGGGGGAAATATATATATCTATACCTAATATAGATGATTATATATAGGTATAAATTTATACATATATATATATGTATATATATATATATATATATATATATATATATATAGGAATATCTATTTATATATACTTAGAACATATTCCCCTATGTGAAGAACATTGGAATGTGAAATATTTACACTAAAAACACAGTATAACACTTAATTAAATATGAATATTGCATAAATATGATGTTTCATGTTTTCAGCTACTTGACTGCAAAGGGCTCCAATGCACTTATGTCTATAAATGTCTACATATGTATTTATGTTTTTATTTGTGTATATACAGTATGTCTGCAAATACATATATACACATTTAAATACATAAATACACATAAATACATATGTAAACATATGTAAACATATATACTGTATATATATATATATATATATATATATATATATATATATATACACATACATATACATATTTAAACATGTGTATACTATGTATGTATCTCTATGTTAAAGCCCTTTGCCTGCCTTTTTTTTCTAACACCTGAGGTCTCATATTTTTAATGCAATTTTATTAGTGTTAATTTGAGTGTAACTGTACTTCTTAATGTAATTTTGAGGTGTTTTGTAAAACAGTTAACTAAAGCTCTGAGGTCAAGCTATCCCAATGCGCATACAATTAAATTGCACTTGAGCAAACTTGTTTACTTTGAATTTGTAATACGTGCGCTACTTCCAACACGGCAAACATCCGCAATAAATCCGATAGTGCACCGCTCGTAATCTGGCCTTAAATGTTTGAATAGTTATAAAAATGAAAGAAGGGAAAGTGGTAGTTTAACATTTTAGAATTTACCACAATTTCAGCTCTTCGGTGCTCTATAAAAAACACTTCTTGCAATTGTAGGAATAATTTGTGGTTTAGTGTTATACCCCCAAACAAAACAATGAATTACTTTTATCAGATTGCACCAACAGAACCAATATTAATCCACTATTAGGTACTTACCAAGTATAGAGTTAACAACACCATTCACTAAAAGGAAATACAAGAAGGAGAAAAGGAGGTGATGTTTTTAATATACAGGATCATCATGTCAACAGTCAAACACTTGTCATGTGAATCAATACTCCTTCATGTCAATCAATTTACCTTTTGTCACTCAAACTCTCATCCTGTTAGCTGTATCTCCTCAGGTCAAACAATCATTACCAATCACCAATTAAATCTATACAAACGAGGGCGCTTACAGCTTAAGGAAACTATATAAAGTTGAAAGTTTATAGGATGAAATAAGACAATGGGGTCAATTTATTAATGTGCGAGCTGACATGATACGATGTAGCATATCATGTCCACTGCACATCGATAAATGCCGACAGCATAAGCTGATGGTATTTATCATTGCACCAGCAGTTCTTGTGAACTGCTGGTGCAATGCCGTCCCCTGCAGATCGTATTCGATCGGGTTGATTTCTGTCCGTCGCCTCAGAGCAGGCGGACAGGTTATGGAGCAGCGGTCTTTGGGCTCGCCAGAAACATGGGGCATCAAGCTCCGTACGGAGCTTGATAAATTGACCCCAATGAAAAAACAAAGATTGTCAATTTGGTTTAAAAATGAAGGAATTCAGATCTGAACAAACTCAAGAAAATTTTATAAGTTATTAGATGTACTGACATCATAGAATGTGTCATGCCTGCTTGCAAGCTGTTGCTGTCACTTTAAGACTGCTTCTCTGCTCCTGTCAATCAGGAAGTTTGGTGGCGTAGCCTTCATACATTCTACTGCTGGAACATATCAACCTGATTAATCATCCTCCATCTGATTCCTGCAGCCTCTATTTAGGAAATCCTAAGGCCTAGGTTCAATGCACCAGCTTTGATGTTGTTTCTTAAAGAGATAGTCTAGTCAAAATTAAACTTTCATGATTCAGATAGAGCATGCAATTTAAAGGGACTTTCTAATTTACTCCTATTATCAATTTTTCTTTGTTCTCTTGGTAGCTTTATTTGAATGTAAGCTTAGGAGCCAGCCCATTTTTGGTTCAGCACCTGGGTAGCACTTGATGACTGGTGGCTACATTTAGACACCAATCAGAAAGATCTACCCAGGTGCTGAACCAAAAATGGGCCGGCTCCTATGCTTACATTATTGCTTTTTCAAATAAAGATACCAAGATGACAAAGAAAAATTGATAATAGAAGTAAATTAGAAAGTTGCTTAAAATTGTCTGCTCTATCTGAATCATGAAATTTTGACTAGACTATTCCTTTAAAGCTGATCACTTGGTGTCTGTTCCAGCATGCCTTTCTTTATTATTTCAAGTTTACTGTCCTGCCTGATGACCTATGCCTGTTTTCTACTAACCGAAAGTGCCCAGATATATTCTGATTTGTTTCCTGGACACAACTACTTTGTATACTCTGAACTCTGCAACAAATCTCAGTCTTGTAACAATACTGTATTGCTGTACTCATTTAGTCATCTGCTACAACTGTATTATAATCTAAACTCTGCAACAAATCTCAGTTACAAGTCTGTATTGCTGTGCTCATTTAGTCATCTGCTACATCTGTATTATACTCTGAACTCTGAAACAAATCTCAGTTAAAAGTCTGTATTGCTGTGCTCATTCAGTGATCTGCTACAACTGTATTATACTCTGAACTCTGAAACAAATCTCAGTTACAAGTCTGTATTGCTGTGCTCATCCAGTCATCTGCTAAATCTGTATTATACTCTGAACTCTGAAACAAACCTCAGTTACAGGTCTGTATTGCTGTGCTCATTCAGTCATCTGCTACATCTGTATTATACTCTGAACTCTGCAACAAATCTCAGTTACAAGTCTGTATTGCTGTGCTCATTCAGTCATCTGCTACATCTGTATTATACTCTGAACTCTGCAACAAATCTCAGTTACAAGTCTGTATTGCTGTGCTCATTTAGTCATCTGCTACAACTGTATTATACTCTGAACTCTGAAACAAATCTCAGTTACAAGTCTGTATTGCAGTGCTCATTCAGTCATCTGATACATCTGTATTATACTCTGAACTCTGCAACAAATCTCAGTTACAAGTCTGTATTGCTGTGCTCATCCAGTCATCTGCTACATCTATATTATACTCTGAACTCTGAAACAAATCTCAGTTACAGGTCTGTATTGCTGTGCTCATTCAGTCATCTGCTACATCTGTATTATACTCTGAACTCTGAAACAAATCTCAGTTACAGGTCTGTATTACTGTGCTCATCCAGTCATCTGCTACAACTGTATTATACTCTGAACTCTGCAACAAATCTGTTACAAGTTTGTATTGCTATGCTCATTCAGTCATCTGCTTCAACTGTATTATACTCTGAACTCTGCAGCAAATCTCAGTTACAAGTTTGTATTGCTGTGCTCATTCAGTCATCTGCTACATCTGTATTATACTCTGAACTCTGCAACAAATCTCAGTTACAAGTCTGTATTGCTGGGCTCATTCAGTCATATGCTACAACTGTATTATACTCTGAACTCTGAAACAAATCTCAGTTACAATTCTGTATTGCAGTGCTCATTCAGTCATCTGCTACAACTGCATTATACTCTGAACTCTGCAACAAATCTCAGTTACAAGTCTGTATTGCTGGGCTCATTCAGTCATCTGCTACAACTGTATTATACTCTGAACTCTGAAATAAATCTCAGTTACAAGTCTGTATTGCTGTGCTTATTCAGTCATTTGCTACAACTGTATTATAATTTGAACTCTACAACAAATCTCAGTTACAAGTCTGTATTGCTGTGCTCATTCAGCCATCTGCTACATCTGTATTATACTCTGAACTCTGCAACAAATCTCAGTTACAAGTCTGTATTGCTGGGCTCATTCAGTCATCTGCTACAACTGTATTATACTCTGAACTCTGAAACAAATCTCAGTTACAAGTCTGTATTGCAGTGCTCATTCAGTCATCTGCTACAACTGTATTATACTCTGCAACAAATCTCAGTTACAGGTCTGTATTGCTGTGCTCATTCAGTCATCTGCTACAACTGAATTATACTCTGAACTCTGAAACAAATCTCAGTTATAAGTCTGTATTGCTGTGCTCATTCAGTAATTTGCTACATCTGTATTATACTCGTAACTCTTCAACAAATCTCAGTTACAATCTGTATTGCTGTGCTCATTCAGTCATCTGCTACAACTGTATTATACTCTGCAACAAATCTCAGTTACTGGTATGTATTGCTGTGTTCATGCAGTCATCTGCTACAACTGTATTATACTCTGAACTCTGAAACAAATCTCAGTTATAAGTCTGTATTGCTGTGCTCATTCAGTGATCTGCTACATCTGTATTATACTCTGAACTCTGCAACAAATCTCAGTTACAAGTCTGTATTGCTGTGCTCATTCAGTCATCTGCTACAACTGTATTATACTCTGAACTCTGCAACAAATCTCAGTTACAAGTAGGGTTGCACCGATACCATTTTTTTAAGACCGAGTACAAGTACCGATACTTTTTTTCAAATACTCACCGATACCAATTACAGATACTTTTTTATGTCATGACAGTTTACCTAGCACATTACAGAGTAATGATTTAAGATCACTTCTTTATAATTATGAACTGTATCTCAAAAGACATTTTGAAATAATAAAACAGTTTTATGTGCTTGTTGTCACAAAGTTTACAGAACATGTTTATAAATAAAAATATTACAATAACGTTAATAATAACAACAATAAATAACAGCTGCAGCAGCTAGGGCTGGAAAGCTACAATTTAAAGGGGGGATTACTGGATGCAATTGGGTTGTAGGGTGCCTATATAACTCATCAATCTAACATTTGTACTTAATACAAAGTAATATAATTTAATTCTGAAAATAATATTGAGGAAGGAGTATCCCAGTAATCCCCTTTGTGAAAAATGGGGCATTTGCATTCTACTGACTCGACAGAAAATAGGGCTGGTCTTCATATTTTTTCCAGGGCTGTTTTTTATTCCCAGTCCAGCCCTGGTTAAGGTTGTTCCTCAGAGTACAGTATGTTTTGAGCATTATTGTGCAAGAGGAGAACTAGTAGTTTAACAGGCAATCTAGCAATTAGAATAATTTTTCAAAAGTTAGTGGAAAGTTCTTATTAAGGAACAGAAGCATCTCTGCATGTTCAGCTATAAGTCTGCTTCTGCTAACAACAAGGACGTTTGACGCTAAGCTGAACAGTCTTTCACTTTTCACACTACTGCATGGGTTAGAAAGATATTTTTGGGCCATTAAATCTCAGTTTATTAACTGCCCAGTACTTCAGGGGTTTGTCTGAATGACTGCTCTGATGTACAATAATGCAAATAACAGCAATTTGTATTGGCAGAACAATTTTTAGTTAAGTCTCCACTCCAGCTTTAAATGAAATAGGAACATGCATTTTGAAAAATGCCACAAGATGGCGTATGGGTAGGAATTGGAGGTATCGGTTTAAGTATCGGTGCATTTGCACGAGTACAAGTACTCATGCAAATACTTGGTATCGGCACCGATACCGATACTAGTATCGGTATCGGTGCAACCCTAGTTACAAGTCTGTATTGTTGTGCTCATTCAGTCATCTGCTACAACTGTATTATATTCTGCAACAAATCTTAGTTACAGGTCTGTATTGCTGTGCTCATTCAGTCATCTGCTACAACTGGATTATACTCTGAACTCTGAAATAAATCTCAGATATAAGTCTGTATTGCTGTGCACATTCAGACATCTGCTACAACTGTATTATACTCTGAACTCTGCAACAAATCTCAGTTACAAGTCTGTATTGTTGTGCTCATTCAGTCATCTGCTACAACTGTATTATATTCTGCAACAAATCTCAGTTACAGGTCTGTATTGCTGTGCTCAGTCAGTCATCTGCTACAACTGTATTATACTCTGAACTCTGAAATAAATCTCAGATATAAGTCTGTATTGCTGTGCTCATTCAGACATCTGCTACAACTGTATTATACTCTGAACTCTGCAACAAATCTCAGTTACAAGTCTGTATTGCTGGGCTCATTCAGTCATCTGCTACAACTGTATTATACTCTGAACTCTGAAATAAATCTCAGTTACAAGTCTGTATTGCTGTGCTTATTCAGTCATTTGCTACAACTGTATTATAATTTGAACTCTACAACAAATCTCAGTTACAAGTCTGTATTGCTGTGCTCATTCAGCCATCTGCTACATCTGTATTATACTCTGAACTCTGCAACAAATCTCAGTTACAAGTCTGTATTGCTGGGCTCATTCAGTCATCTGCTACAACTGTATTATACTCTGAACTCTGAAACAAATCTCAGTTATAAGTCTGTATTGCTGTGCTCATTCAGTAATTTGCTACATCTGTATTATACTCGTAACTCTTCAACAAATCTCAGTTACAATCTGTATTGCTGTGCTCATTCAGTCATCTGCTACAACTGTATTATACTCTGCAACAAATCTCAGTTACTGGTATGTATTGCTGTGTTCATGCAGTCATCTGCTACAACTGTATTATACTCTGAACTCTGCAACAAATCTCAGTTATAAGTCTGTATTGCTGTGCTCATTCAGTGATCTGCTACATCTGTATTATACTCTGAACTCTGCAACAAATCTCAGTTACAAGTCTGTATTGCTGTGCTCATTCAGTCATCTGCTACAACTGTATTATACTCTGAACTCTGCAACAAATCTCAGTTACAAGTAGGGTTGCACCGATACCATTTTTTTAAGACCGAGTACAAGTACCGATACTTTTTTTCAAATACTCACCGATACCAATTACAGATACTTTTTTATGTCATGACAGTTTACCTAGCACATTACAGAGTAATGATTTAAGATCACTTCTTTATAATTATGAACTGTATCTCAAAATACATTTTGAAATAATAAAACAGTTTTATGTGCTTGTTGTCACAAAGTTTACAGAACATGTTTATAAATAAAAATATTACAATAACGTTAATAATAACAACAATAAATAACAGCTGCAGCAGCTAGGGCTGGAAAGCTACAATTTAAAGGGGGGATTACTGGATGCAATTGGGTTGTAGGGTGCCTATATAACTCATCAATCTAACATTTGTACTTAATACAAAGTAATATAATTTAATTCTGAAAATAATATTGAGGAAGGAGTATCCCAGTAATCCCCTTTGTGAAAAATGGGGCATTTGCATTCTACTGACTCGACAGAAAATAGGGCTGGTCTTCATATTTTTTCCAGGGCTGTTTTTTATTCCCAGTCCAGCCCTGGTTAAGGTTGTTCCTCAGAGTACAGTATGTTTTGAGCATTATTGTGCAAGAGGAGAACTAGTAGTTTAACAGGCAATTTAGCAATTAGAATAATTTTTCAAAAGTTAGTGGAAAGTTCTTATTAAGGAACAGAAGCATCTCTGCATGTTCAGCTATAAGTCTGCTTCTGCTAACAACAAGGACGTTTGACGCTAAGCTGAACAGTCTTTCACTTTTCACACTACTGCATGGGTTAGAAAGATATTTTTGGGCCATTAAATCTCAGTTTATTAACTGCCCAGTACTTCAGGGGTTTGTCTGAATGACTGCTCTGATGTACAATAATGCAAATAACAGCAATTTGTATTGGCAGAACAATTTTTAGTTAAGTCTCCACTCCAGCTTTAAATGAAATAGGAACATGCATTTTGAAAAATGCCACAAGATGGCGTATGGGTAGGAATTGGAGGTATCGGTTTAAGTATCGGTGCATTTGCACGAGTACAAGTACTCATGCAAATACTTGGTATCGGCACCGATACCGATACTAGTATCGGTATCGGTGCAACCCTAGTTACAAGTCTGTATTGTTGTGCTCATTCAGTCATCTGCTACAACTGTATTATATTCTGCAACAAATCTTAGTTACAGGTCTGTATTGCTGTGCTCATTCAGTCATCTGCTACAACTGTATTATACTCTGAACTCTGAAATAAATCTCAGATATAAGTCTGTATTGCTGTGCACATTCAGACATCTGCTACAACTGTATTATACTCTGAACTCTGCAACAAATCTCAGTTACAAGTCTGTATTGTTGTGCTCATTCAGTCATCTGCTACAACTGTATTATATTCTGCAACAAATCTCAGTTACAGGTCTGTATTGCTGTGCTCAGTCAGTCATCTGCTACAACTGTATTATACTCTGAACTCTGAAATAAATCTCAGATATAAGTCTGTATTGCTGTGCTCATTCAGACATCTGCTACAACTGTATTATACTCTGAACTCTGCAACAAATCTCAGTTACAAGTCTGTATTGCTGGGCTCATTCAGTCATCTGCTACAACTGTATTATACTCTGAACTCTGAAATAAATCTCAGTTACAAGTCTGTATTGCTGTGCTTATTCAGTCATTTGCTACAACTGTATTATAATTTGAACTCTACAACAAATCTCAGTTACAAGTCTGTATTGCTGTGCTCATTCAGCCATCTGCTACATCTGTATTATACTCTGAACTCTGCAACAAATCTCAGTTACAAGTCTGTATTGCTGGGCTCATTCAGTCATCTGCTACAACTGTATTATACTCTGAACTCTGAAACAAATCTCAGTTACAAGTCTGTATTGCAGTGCTCATTCAGTCATCTGCTACAACTGTATTATACTCTGCAACAAATCTCAGTTACAGGTCTGTATTGCTGTGCTCATTCAGTCATCTGCTACAACTGAATTATACTCTGAACTCTGAAACAAATCTCAGTTATAAGTCTGTATTGCTGTGCTCATTCAGTAATTTGCTACATCTGTATTATACTCGTAACTCTTCAACAAATCTCAGTTACAATCTGTATTGCTGTGCTCATTCAGTCATCTGCTACAACTGTATTATACTCTGCAACAAATCTCAGTTACTGGTATGTATTGCTGTGTTCATGCAGTCATCTGCTACAACTGTATTATACTCTGAACTCTGAAACAAATCTCAGTTATAAGTCTGTATTGCTGTGCTCATTCAGTGATCTGCTACATCTGTATTATACTCTGAACTCTGCAACAAATCTCAGTTACAAGTCTGTATTGCTGTGCTCATTCAGTCATCTGCTACAACTGTATTATACTCTGAACTCTGCAACAAATCTCAGTTACAAGTAGGGTTGCACCGATACCATTTTTTTAAGACCGAGTACAAGTACCGATACTTTTTTTCAAATACTCACCGATACCAATTACAGATACTTTTTTATGTCATGACAGTTTACCTAGCACATTACAGAGTAATGATTTAAGATCACTTCTTTATAATTATGAACTGTATCTCAAAAGACATTTTGAAATAATAAAACAGTTTTATGTGCTTGTTGTCACAAAGTTTACAGAACATGTTTATAAATAAAAATATTACAATAACGTTAATAATAACAACAATAAATAACAGCTGCAGCAGCTAGGGCTGGAAAGCTACAATTTAAAGGGGGGATTACTGGATGCAATTGGGTTGTAAGGTGCCTATATAACTCATCAATCTAACATTTGTACTTAATACAAAGTAATATAATTTAATTCTGAAAATAATATTGAGGAAGGAGTATCCCAGTAATCCCCTTTGTGAAAAATGGGGCATTTGCATTCTACTGACTCGACAGAAAATAGGGCTGGTCTTCATATTTTTTCCAGGGCTGTTTTTTATTCCCAGTCCAGCCCTGGTTAAGGTTGTTCCTCAGAGTACAGTATGTTTTGAGCATTATTGTGCAAGAGGAGAACTAGTAGTTTAACAGGCAATCTAGCAATTAGAATAATTTTTCAAAAGTTAGTGGAAAGTTCTTATTAAGGAACAGAAGCATCTCTGCATGTTCAGCTATAAGTCTGCTTCTGCTAACAACAAGGACGTTTGACGCTAAGCTGAACAGTCTTTCACTTTTCACACTACTGCATGGGTTAGAAAGATATTTTTGGGCCATTAAATCTCAGTTTATTAACTGCCCAGTACTTCAGGGGTTTGTCTGAATGACTGCTCTGATGTACAATAATGCAAATAACAGCAATTTGTATTGGCAGAACAATTTTTAGTTAAGTCTCCACTCCAGCTTTAAATGAAATAGGAACATGCATTTTGAAAAATGCCACAAGATGGCGTATGGGTAGGAATTGGAGGTATCGGTTTAAGTATCGGTGCATTTGCACGAGTACAAGTACTCATGCAAATACTTGGTATCGGCACCGATACCGATACTAGTATCGGTATCGGTGCAACCCTAGTTACAAGTCTGTATTGTTGTGCTCATTCAGTCATCTGCTACAACTGTATTATATTCTGCAACAAATCTTAGTTACAGGTCTGTATTGCTGTGCTCATTCAGTCATCTGCTACAACTGTATTATACTCTGAACTCTGAAATAAATCTCAGATATAAGTCTGTATTGCTGTGCACATTCAGACATCTGCTACAACTGTATTATACTCTGAACTCTGCAACAAATCTCAGTTACAAGTCTGTATTGTTGTGCTCATTCAGTCATCTGCTACAACTGTATTATATTCTGCAACAAATCTCAGTTACAGGTCTGTATTGCTGTGCTCAGTCAGTCATCTGCTACAACTGTATTATACTCTGAACTCTGAAATAAATCTCAGATATAAGTCTGTATTGCTGTGCTCATTCAGACATCTGCTACAACTGTATTATACTCTGAACTCTGCAACAAATCTCAGTTACAAGTCTGTATTGCTGGGCTCATTCAGTCATCTGCTACAACTGTATTATACTCTGAACTCTGAAATAAATCTCAGTTACAAGTCTGTATTGCTGTGCTTATTCAGTCATTTGCTACAACTGTATTATAATTTGAACTCTACAACAAATCTCAGTTACAAGTCTGTATTGCTGTGCTCATTCAGCCATCTGCTACATCTGTATTATACTCTGAACTCTGCAACAAATCTCAGTTACAAGTCTGTATTGCTGGGCTCATTCAGTCATCTGCTACAACTGTATTATACTCTGAACTCTGAAACAAATCTCAGTTACAAGTCTGTATTGCAGTGCTCATTCAGTCATCTGCTACAACTGTATTATACTCTGCAACAAATCTCAGTTACAGGTCTGTATTGCTGTGCTCATTCAGTCATCTGCTACAACTGAATTATACTCTGAACTCTGAAACAAATCTCAGTTATAAGTCTGTATTGCTGTGCTCATTCAGTAATTTGCTACATCTGTATTATACTCGTAACTCTTCAACAAATCTCAGTTACAATCTGTATTGCTGTGCTCATTCAGTCATCTGCTACAACTGTATTATACTCTGCAACAAATCTCAGTTACTGGTATGTATTGCTGTGTTCATGCAGTCATCTGCTACAACTGTATTATACTCTGAACTCTGAAACAAATCTCAGTTATAAGTCTGTATTGCTGTGCTCATTCAGTGATCTGCTACATCTGTATTATACTCTGAACTCTGCAACAAATCTCAGTTACAAGTCTGTATTGCTGTGCTCATTCAGTCATCTGCTACAACTGTATTATACTCTGAACTCTGCAACAAATCTCAGTTACAAGTAGGGTTGCACCGATACCATTTTTTTAAGACCGAGTACAAGTACCGATACTTTTTTTCAAATACTCACCGATACCAATTACAGATACTTTTTTATGTCATGACAGTTTACCTAGCACATTACAGAGTAATGATTTAAGATCACTTCTTTATAATTATGAACTGTATCTCAAAAGACATTTTGAAATAATAAAACAGTTTTATGTGCTTGTTGTCACAAAGTTTACAGAACATGTTTATAAATAAAAATATTACAATAACGTTAATAATAACAACAATAAATAACAGCTGCAGCAGCTAGGGCTGGAAAGCTACAATTTAAAGGGGGGATTACTGGATGCAATTGGGTTGTAGGGTGCCTATATAACTCATCAATCTAACATTTGTACTTAATACAAAGTAATATAATTTAATTCTGAAAATAATATTGAGGAAGGAGTATCCCAGTAATCCCCTTTGTGAAAAATGGGGCATTTGCATTCTACTGACTCGACAGAAAATAGGGCTGGTCTTCATATTTTTTCCAGGGCTGTTTTTTATTCCCAGTCCAGCCCTGGTTAAGGTTGTTCCTCAGAGTACAGTATGTTTTGAGCATTATTGTGCAAGAGGAGAACTAGTAGTTTAACAGGCAATCTAGCAATTAGAATAATTTTTCAAAAGTTAGTGGAAAGTTCTTATTAAGGAACAGAAGCATCTCTGCATGTTCAGCTATAAGTCTGCTTCTGCTAACAACAAGGACGTTTGACGCTAAGCTGAACAGTCTTTCACTTTTCACACTACTGCATGGGTTAGAAAGATATTTTTGGGCCATTAAATCTCAGTTTATTAACTGCCCAGTACTTCAGGGGTTTGTCTGAATGACTGCTCTGATGTACAATAATGCAAATAACAGCAATTTGTATTGGCAGAACAATTTTTAGTTAAGTCTCCACTCCAGCTTTAAATGAAATAGGAACATGCATTTTGAAAAATGCCACAAGATGGCGTATGGGTAGGAATTGGAGGTATCGGTTTAAGTATCGGTGCATTTGCACGAGTACAAGTACTCATGCAAATACTTGGTATCGGCACCGATACCGATACTAGTATCGGTATCGGTGCAACCCTAGTTACAAGTCTGTATTGTTGTGCTCATTCAGCCATCTGCTACAACTGTATTATATTCTGCAACAAATCTTAGTTACAGGTCTGTATTGCTGTGCTCATTCAGTCATCTGCTACAACTGTATTATACTCTGAACTCTGAAATAAATCTCAGATATAAGTCTGTATTGCTGTGCTCATTCAGACATCTGCTACAACTGTATTATACTCTGAACTCTGCAACAAATCTCAGTTACAAGTCTGTATTGTTGTGCTCATTCAGTCATCTGCTACAACTGTATTATATTCTGCAACAAATCTCAGTTACAGGTCTGTATTGCTGTGCTCAGTCAGTCATCTGCTACAACTGTATTATACTCTGAACTCTGAAATAAATCTCAGATATAAGTCTGTATTGCTGTGCTCATTCAGACATCTGCTACAACTGTATTATACTCTGAACTCTGCAACAAATCTCAGTTACAAGTCTGTATTGCTGTGCTCATTCAGTCATTTGCTACAACTGTATTATACTCTGAACTCTGCATTATATTTCAGTTACCAATCTGTTTGCTGTTATTATCCAATCATCTGCTTCAGCTACTGCGTGTACTCTACACTCTGCAGCTAATAATTTGTATTGCTGTTATTATTCAGTCATTTGCTACAACTATATCATACATTCTGAATCCTACAACATCACAATTACCAGTTAACTATTAATGTGATTTACTTATTGTATACATATTGTATACTCTGTGTACTGCAGCATGTCTCAGTTGCCAGGATCTTTCACTGTGTTTGTCAAGTCTGCAGTCATGTACTATGATGCTCAATACTGCCTGTTTTCTATTGAGCCTAAGGGCTCCATTTATTAAGCAGCGGATGCTGCTTCGGTGTCCGATCGTTTCAGGCTTGCCTTAAACGGAAGTTAAGAAGCAGTGGTCATAAGACCGCTGCTTCTTAACCTGTCTGCCACCTTTTAGGCAGATTGAAATCATCACAATCTCATATGATCGGGATGATTGACAGCCACTGCTAGTGGCCAATTAGCCACCAGTGAGTAGGGGCCGGCATTGCACAAGCATTTCACTAGAAATGCTTGTGCAATGATAAATCTGTCAGCATTTAGCGATGTCGAGCAGGCATGATTCGCACGCTCGACATTTAATACATTTACCCCTAAATATGTTGGATTGATATGTTTTCCATTTCCTGAACCCTGCAATAACTCCCTGCAATTATGAATCACAGAATCTCAACTATCCACATCCTTACTCCCGGGTAAAGGGTCGTGTTGGGTCGGTGTCTCCGACTCCCCACCCCTCCCCTTAGGGATAGAATTAAGGAACACTTTTGTTGCATAAGAAAAGGGGATCTCCATAATTATATGTATAAACACTTTAGGGAAGTACATGGGGATAATTTGAGTGATTTAAAATGTTAGGGTGTCTGTAAGGTTGAACAGAATTGGAGAGGGAGCTATTTCGAAGAAAAATATTATACAAAGAGGCAGAACTGATTTATAAGTTGAAAACACTGCAACCAAGAGGACTTAACTCAGAACTCGATGTCAGTATGCTCTTATGAGATTTTAGAGTTTTCAATAATGCTTGATTTCTTAATAACATTTGCTCTCAGCCATTGCTTTGATCTTTAGGTTTTAGCTTTTATTCTATAGGAATTTTATATTATATGAAAAAATATGTTTTTTAATAATTAATCTGAGAAGTGCAATATTTGACGTTAAACCACTTAAAAACGGATCTCAAAGAACAGATTTTAATCAAATACCAACTTTTATGATCGAGAGCTTTTGGGGTATAACCAATCAGATATGATTTCAGCACTTCAAATAAGTGAATAAAAACACGGTGCAAATATCTTGTTAAAGCTCTAAGGAGAATGCAGAGAGGAATGGTGTACCAAGAGTGGTGAGTAGCAGACCATGGAATCGGTCCGGTCTACCTACTGTGGACAGTGTGAGAGAGCAGGCGGTGAGCCAAGGAGACTAAACTTAGGTACTGTGACTGGTAGACATGTGCATTTAAATTGAGTATTCAAATGAATTCACCTGAAATTTAAAGAAAAAAAATACTGATGAAATGGCACACTGGAGAGCCAAACTAACCCGGTCCTCTTCTTCACAGAGCCATGGCAGTGCTTATAGGAGACATAGAGCAGCACTTAGGACCTGCACTAAAGGAGCCCTCCAGCACGCTAAAGGTAAGTATAAAGTTACAGGTTAACGTTTTCACCTGTAGCTTTGGAACATTTACATTGGAAAAACAAAAATGAATGTAAATATTCTAAGAATATGTAGTTTTCATTTTGTTTAAAACAAAACAAACACTGAATAGGGCAGCAATCAATAATTTCTGAGACTATTTGTACTGAAAAATTTGTCTGAACTGACTTTTTCATGGCTGCACATGTCTAGTGGCTGGATACTTTTTACAACTTTTGTGATAACGACTTGGAATGGATGCAATCAGCTATAAGTCAGATTTTCAACCTGGAGAAGTGTTATATTGACCTGAAGGTGGTATGAGTGTTTTAGGAATTAAGGACAATCATGTATTACTCATTTTGCACATTTTTAAACCATATTTGGACTTTTTACATTTTAGCATTCACTGACTGCTGTAAATAAAGGGAAGATGTCCCACTGTGATTAAAAGGTGATTGTGTTTAAAGGTATATCACATTTGAATAAAATATATGTGAAATGTTTTTAATATATATGGGTAACTAGTTTTAATTAAAAATTGATATCGCTAAAATAGTTCCCTTAAGCTGTAAGTGCCCTTTGACAGTATATTCATGTTTTGCTATTTTGAGGGAAGGTAGCATATAGGAGTTGACAAAAGAGGGACTTTCCTACACATTCCATTTGTGTTTCCTACCATTTAAATGTATCCCATCGTATTTATCACTATACTTTTGTCAATCAGTCCCCCTATCTCATGTCAATCATATCAGTACCCAATTCTTTAAGCCACATTTCTCCAGATGATAATTAAAAATGATATGATTGTCATTTCATGTTTGTCATTATATCCATCCTCCATGTTAATAATCTAATATGCAACCACTCATTTCTCAAGAGAGTTATAATGTCAGTCATCAGAACTCTGCTCATACCTAATCATTAGATCATAGCTTATAGTTATCTGGAGTCATAGTTTGCACTAATTTTCACATGACTCGTCATGTCATCAGATCCACAATCATGCCAATGGTCTCATTTCAAAAATAAAAACCTGTATTATGTATGGATTCGTCCTCCTGAAAGGGGCACTCGCTCAATGCTCCCACACGGCTCATGGTCCCACCAAGAATCAGCTTCATAGACTCTACAGCACCCTAATCCAGAAGTATTAATATTAAGATTTGTATACATTATGTTCAGTTAACATAAAGTCATTTATAATATTTTTATGTTATGCTAACTACTGAAACATGCTATGTACCCACTTTTAATACTGTAGCACCCCTAAATCTCCCCGGTATATGTCCTTGCCAACACAAGGTAACAGGAAAAAGAGGATGAAGCAGTACTTTTAAAAATAAACAGGTTGTAAAAGATACAATTCACCACCTAACACAGCCCATCCTTGATATTTAGTTTTGAGGTCAATTTTGCACCACATTTTTTATTCTATGGAACCACCACTAAATTATAAAATGAACATATACTTTAGAAAAAAATATACATATACTATATAAATGATATAATATTATATTTTAGCCATGATTTGAGAATTTGTGTGAGTCAAACAGAAAGATATACTAAAATTGATGTGTAAAACGAAAGGGCATCAGTGTCCAACAATCCTCAGCACAAATTTATGAGTAATGGATGGTAATGAAGGGGTTAAAGTATGGGCAAGTTCTTGTGAGCTTATCCAGTCTAAAGAGGCTTTTACTGATAATTCAGAAAAACAATCTATTGTTTTGGTGCAAGTCCACAAAAGTGTGGGGAATGTGATTGTGTCAAAATGGTTTAGGGAAATGATAACGAGTTAAATGGCAGGGTCAAAAGAGGAGCCTGTGTGATCTCCTATCACATCAGGTTGTCACTGTACCTGCATTCTGATATAGGCTTTGTGTCCAGAACGGAGCTCCCCTGAGTCCACCTCAAACTGTGGCATGATCATCATTTCAGGAAGCCCCAGGCTGGTATCCACTTGTTTGCAGTCCACATACAGCTCTAAGGTAATAGTGTCCCCTCGAAGACCACTCATTCGCAGGATCATGGTGTGTGTGTTTCCATCCGACAGGTTGGCGTTCTGTAAGTTTACAGCATGTACTTTGGAATCTTCACGCATATATCGTACTAGTACTGCAAAATCAGAGAGTACAATGATGTATATATAACCACCATGTCTTTTAATGTTTCTATAACAGTACAGTATATCAAATAATTATGTTTTTCCACCACACAGGATACAGTAGTCCTTTACTTACTTTCACATGTTTTAATATTATTATCTTCAAATGTATACAATATACTGCTATTAACCAAACACCTATATATTTATCCTATCTCAAGCTATCACTGATTTATTGCTGGAATATTCCCCATAGTGTCATCAAAGCTAAAATGTACATTTCCAACAAATTAATGACATTTAACATGGTAAAGAAACTTTCTCTTTAGATGTTTCTTTTTGCAGATTCTTCAGGTTTTTGGCAATCAAATATTAGAAACCAAATAATAATAAATAAGGGGTGGAACATAGCCACACAGGCCGATGGCAGCACCTAGAGCTCCTAGGCCCCGTGGTTGCAAAGGTGCACAATCCAGGCATGTAATCTCTCAAATCTACATACCACCAACGGCATATATAGAGGGGAGGATAGATCTACCTTAACCGCCATCCGCAAATCGTCAGCTACATACAACTGGCGCTGATCAATATTGGACGCACCGCTGCCCTCCACACTTACGGCGGCAATCAACGCTCCTGCAAGTTAGGTAGCAAGGTAGAATTCATCCAGATCGCAAATAGACACATACACGGATCACCACCCTTAACACCACAGGGGGGTATTAGTACAGAATCGCCACAACCGCGGCCACACCACACATGCACTGGGTGCTCAAAAATAAATAAAAATAAAAAACAACCTCAGGCCTTTTAACAGGGAGGGAACAAGCGGCACAGTTCTTAATACCGGAAAGGGTCAGGCATAATCAGGCCCAAGCTAAAGGGTTATTGCCTCTATAAACGGCACACTCAAACTGCCAGGGCTTTATTGAGGCCCATAAATCCGAAACACAGCAGGCCCACAAATCTAGAATCTAGGCAATACCACGTATTGAGGCCTTATATCACAATTCACAGAGAGCACAAAAATATATCAAACCCTATGTAACAGAAATGTATTCATCTGACCTATCAAAAAGAAAAGAAACTACAATATACTCCACTATCCTGTTTACAGAGGGAACCCTAATTACTGCTTTACACTAATACCCCTGCAGTCTGAAATGCCCAACAAGAAACCAGCCAGAACAGATAGTAGCAATGGCGCACAATGCAGACAACCTGCCACCAAACTACGTCACTAAAGAAGATCTCAGCCAACTCTCATCTAAAGATGGCATAAAAGTGGTAATGCATGAAGTTATGACCCTATACAAAAAACTTCACAAAGATATCTCAACTCTGAAAGAAAGGATTACAGTAATAGAAGAAGATCAAACTGCATCCCCAAGCATAATGAATCATGCCTCCAAAATGTCATCCCAAGATAACATTATCCAAACTTTAAATGACAAGATTGAGGACCTAGACAATCGCAGCCGTCGCAACAACCTGCGAGTTAGAGGAATACCGGAATCAGTCTCTCCCACAGCCCTTGGGGGTTACCTCCAGGACTTGTTCAGGACTATTAAAGGCACCCCAATCTCTGCAGAAATCCCTATCGAAAGAGCCCATAGAGCACTGAGGACTAGACCCCCACCTAAGGCCCCAACTTGTGATGTTATCCACAAGCTCCTCAATTTTCAGGACAAAGATGACACCCTACACAACTTAAGAGCAAAATATCCACTCCAGCATGCAGAAATCCCTATCCAGATCTTCAGCGATCTAAGTCCAGTCACACTGCAGAAGCGAAGATTCCTGTCACACATCACAACTGTACTACTGGCTCACAAAATCCCCTACAGATGGGGCTTCCCAGTTTCCATAATTGCAAGAAAAGACAACAAAAATGTGATCTACCGCACAGAAGAGGACCTCACACAGTTTTGTGTATAGCTATCAATCAAAGTATCATCTCCACCTTTGCCTTTGAATGATCTAGCTACACCAAGCAACTCAACAGAAGACCCGACTGGACCTTAATAACAAGGACCTACCACCCGAGATCAACAACAAGATGACCAAGAATTTGTGAAATTCACATACTTTACGGAAAGGTAATATACACTCTTTTCTCTGAGGAAAGAAACCCTACTTTATAATGTGCACTTCACCACTTAGATACGCAACCCAGAACTGTTCATTGGTTGCACCTGACTCTACAAATTGACAATTCGGAATAACAAATTAGAAGTTATTTTAATTTTATTGTTATAAAATACAGAACTTTGTAGGTTCATCTACACCTAGTTAGCCACATACAGGCCTTGTTTAAAGGTCAGAGGACTCACCTTAGCTGTAATACAAAACTCAAAATATACCACCTTTATTGAGGTCCCTGCATGTTTGTTCTTAATGTTATTTAAATTGCAGTAGAAATGTATAATGTTTAGCCTATTAATGTTATTCAGTTCATTTGTGTATGTTTAATAATTGTGTACTGCATACTAACAATGCCTTCTTTTAGCACTTTTAGTAGAACACTCCTTTCCTTTACACAAGATATGCCCCCCTCCCCTTCCTTACCCTTCTTACCCTTTAATAACCAAAGAACAAAAGCACTAAAACTTTTCAAGCTACATGCCTAATCAGACAGCAGGGGGTAACCCCCCATGCACCCACTAACACAGACCATTATTGTTTATTGCACCTGCACCACGGGAACACATCCCCACTGGTACACCTCTTCCTTACTAAACCTACTAGTACCCCCTTCTCCCAATCAATACGTTCAATAACCAAACCCCAAACACAGAGACAATAGGTAAAACAATCTCAGAATATTTCACTGTTTACTCACACATCGATACCTCTAGCACCAACAACTGGGAGGCACACAAGTGTGTCATAAGAGCCAAATTAATCAAACTTAGAGTAAAAAAGATGATAGAGAAAAGGGTACAATATGAGAATGTATACTCCACAATACAAGCAGAATAAAGACACAAACAAGAACCTCATAACTCCACACTACAAGACCTTCTGACAGCTGACTCCCAAAGAAAATATAAATCATACATACACTCCATCAAGACTAATATGCAATAAATAAAGGACAGCAAAGGAATTGCTAACGCTTTCCGCCAATACTACCACACCTTAAATAACACACTCTCATTTTAGACTACCTAACAGATCTCCCTCTCAGCAAACTTGACAAAGAAAACTCAGCAGCTCTAGATTCCCCCTTTACCGCTACAGAACTAGAACAAGAAATAAAAGAACTTCCCTCAGGCAAGTTCCCAGAGCCTGATGGGTTTACTCCCAAATACTATAAGACCATCCCATCCCGCACCTACTTACCCTATTCAATGACCTAACCTCCACTAGAACATTGCGCCAACGGATGCTTGAAGCAGATATTTTAGTTCTGCCCAAGCTAGGAAGACCCCCTGACAGGCCAAGTAACTTTCGACCAATTTCACTCCTGAACACCGATATCAAAACCCTGCCCAAAATACTTGCCACCAGACTCAGCAGGTTCCTCGCAAAACTCATATCCACAGACCGGGTAGGATTTGTACCAGGTCGAGAAGCAAACGATAATACCCTCAGAATACAACATATTATAGATTATGCTAAACATCACTCTCTTCCCCTGGCCCTATTCTCAACCGATGCTGAGAAAGCCTTCGATAGAGTGGATTGGCTCTATCTCAGAGAGGTTATGATCAAAATGAACTTTGGAGACCCCTTTCTCCATATAGTTTTCTCTCTTTACTCTAATCCCAGTGCTAGGGTAAAAGTGAATGGAATTCTTTTGGACCCCTTTCACATATCCAACGGCACCCGGCAGGGTTTTCCTCTGTCCCCCCCTGCTCTTCATCCTTTCTTGAAGCCCTAGCTCAAAAAAATAGGCTTAATAATACCATAATTTATAAAGGAACACCATGTACCACATATGGTGGTCCTGTCCCCTCATTGCAGAATTCTGGAAAAACTTATTCAAATCTATATCCTCTATCTTGGATACTGACAAAACACCTAGTATGCAAACACTGCTATTTCTAAACATGCTCAAACTGCAGAATCAAATCAAAGCATCCCTTTTCCTTATAATGACTTATAGCACCAAGAAACTGATCCCTAAACATTGGAAAACATGCATAATCCCCACACTCCAAGATTGACACTCACAAACTTATGATATGCTGCAACTGAAGCGCTTCCACTACCTAAAAACAGGCAAACTAGAGTACTACAAAAGATACTGGACCTGTGGAGCAAACTTAAACCTTAGCGGGAATGGGACCAATGTATAAAACACTTTGGGGCACTCAACCCCACCCTCTTAACTATGCCCCCCTCCCACCACCACCACCACCCCCTTTTTTTTTTTTACTACAAAAAAACACACTCAGTCATTCCCTCTGATTCAACAGATTGTGAACAGGACTCAATATTTACCCCTCTCTCAATTACCTCACTATCTTCCTTTCCTAAACCTTGACTTTTCAATTTTAACAGTTAGAATGTGTTAAACTGTTTAAGTTTATTGATTAAGAAATGTTTAAGAAATTATCTACAACAAAGGTTCATTGAATTACAACCGGCAGACCTCCACATTACTCGGACCCAGGGTCCATACCAACTTTGGACACTAAATATTCCAAGCACCAACCTGCACATGAAAGAAACTTGATACTAACATATGCCTTAATTCTGCCAGTTGTTGTATATTATCTAGTAATGACATTTTTGTCAATACTGCCTTTTCAAAATCTGTAACTATGAATACAACTAAAAAAAAAGCTGGATACAGGTGACATTAATGTGCCTAATACATCCTCAATGCTATCTGAATTCTGAGATTGCAAGTTAAAAAACAAAAAACTGTTCTTACCTTTGTTGATTTTTCCAACCACTGTGGCCTCCAGCCATTTTATATTATCCTTTTTGGAGTAGAGACCAAACAGGAGCCCTCCCAGTTTGGGCGGCAGACGGAAAGAAGACAGGAAGTAAATATCATTAACGGTCAGCAGCTCAGAGCGGATCTTCTCTACAATGCTAGACATGTGCCGGGACTCACTAATTGTTAGAAGGTCAATCACTGTGGAGGATACAAAAGAAGAGCTCAGAAGTAAAATAACCGCATATAATATAAACAAAATAACTGTGTGCACTTAGATTTCTAAGGTGATGATAGCTGCAAGCAACAATTGTATTCAATTAAAGCATAAGCTAAGAAAACCTAAGTACCCATCAAAACCTTTCTAATGAAGTAAATAAACAAGCATACCACAAATGTGGCATTCCAATAAAACCATAATCATTTAAACATTTACGTAATATGGTCATTTTAGGAGTTCATATTTTATGCCATAGTGCACTGGGAGAATATAAAACATGGAGATGTGAATATCAGTTTACAGAGCACTAGTCAGATATTGTGAGCCAAATGGTATCTGAAAACTACCAAATATTAGAAACCATTCAAAGGGGCCTACCAAGGTTTTAAAGATAACTTGTGGTGATATCCAAAAAGAATACCACAAATTGAAGAGGGTAGTAGAGTCATAGATAGTTTGCAGTGGTAGTTTTAGAGCAGTGCTAAGCACCTATATTATTTTAACGCAAATACATACAGTCATGTTAATCAATGGTAAAACATATTTTCAAAATTACAATCTAGACTAAACAAGTGAATAACGGCACAGCTGATTAATAAGGAAAAGGTCACTTGACTTCATGGGGTAGATTGATTAAAGGTCGAGCGGACATGATTCGCTGTAGCATGTGCAATGCCTCCCCCTGCTCATGGCAGGGGGTGTCAATCATCCAGATCAGATTGGGATGATATCAGTTTGCCACATAAAAGGCGAGCCTGAAACAATGGGCATAGAAAGCTGCTTAATAAATCTACCCCCATGTGTCCATAGTGCAATAATAGCATGTTTCAGGTCTGTGCCAGAAAAGATAGATAATCCCTTTATTACCCATTCCCCAGTTTTGTATAACCAACAGTTATATTAATACACTTTTTACCTCTGTAATTGCCTTGTATCTAAGCCTCTGCAAACTGTCCCCTTATTTCAGTTCTTTTGACAGACTTGCATTTTAGCCAATCAGTGCTGGCTCCTAGGTAACTTCACGTGTGTGAGCTCAATGTTATCTATATGACACACATGAACTAACGCCCTCTAGTGGTGAAAAACTGTCAAAATGCATTCAGATTAGAGGCGGACTTCAAGGTCTAAGAAATTAGCATATGAGCCTACCTAGTTTTAGATTTCAACTAAAAATACCAAAAGAACAAAGCAAAATTGGTGATAAAAGTAAATTAGAAAAGTTGTTTAAAATTACATGCCCTATTTGAATCAAGAAAGATTATTTTGGACTTGACTGTCCCTTTAAGTCTAATCAAATAATTCGGGTGAATGCAGAAATAAGAAATATAGGATTCAGTCTTGGGTATACATATTGGCCATACACAAAAAAAGCACATATTGTTAATGGTTTTGTAATGACCTTACAAAACTTTGGCAGAATAAATCAACTTATATTATGTGAGGGTAGAAGATAAAATGTAATGGGGTATTAGTATACAGGATCTAAAGGAGATATCATAGGTAATGTCTACCTGGTTAAATCTGGAGGAAATCAGGGAACAGAGGTTGGTCTGTTAGGAGAAGCACTAGGAGTGATATCAGCAGAGTTTTGCCTTCCGGCCCGTGGCCTGGATTCCCAAAGAAGCAACATGTAATAGTAAAAAGCACTACTAATTTTTAATGGTGTCAAATGCTATATATTTGCAGACAGATTTGTTTTAAACGTCTAATGCGTTTCTCAGAATAATGGCAGAGGTAAATGTAGATAAGAGAATTTAAATAAGAGAAACAGGAATAAGTAGTAGAATATAATGGCCTCTTCCACCAGAATCAGCCTTGATATTCAGCTCTGAAACAGCCTTCATTTACACCACTGATTTTTAAGTTTTAGAACCACTAGCCAGACAGATAGCTCAGCATGCTAAGGCACTGCGGCTAATCTCTGTAGCAACCCAAGGGTTGCCGGTTCGATCCCCGGCAAGGTCCACTCATCCTTCCGAGGTCAATAAAATGAGCAGCGCCTTGAAACCATTACAGGTGATTAGCCACGCTTTACAAGTATACAATACAAGGGCAGTTCTAGAAATAAAAAATTGTCAAGATTGTAGTAAAAGCCAAGATGGATAGAGGCAGAGCTGCGGCATTACATGGAGTAGCCAAATCTGGGGCTAGGCACACTGAGAAGTGATTAGTCAGGAAGGAACAGCCAAACAAGCGCCTTCTACAATAGTACTGTCTTAAAGATTGGGGTGCTTTGGCAAGCTTTGCACCCCTGTAGAACTACCACTGGTTCCTGGTGATTTGCAAAATTAGGTGTTTATTAAAAGGCTGATAACTAAAACTGAGAAGCATTCTAGCAAGTTAAAAAATATAGTGGAGGAATTCAAGAATAAATGGGATAATATGCATAAAGTTATTCTTAGGATTCAAAATTATATTAAAAAGTGGTCAACAGCAAGAAAGAAGGTGGAGAGGGTTTATGGAATCACAAGGCATTGTGCATGTATTTATTTCTTTTTATAGTGCTCTTTTGTACAGCAGCCTTATAGTCATAAAAGCTTTATACATTAAAGGGTTTAATATTTGCACTTAAAAGGGACAGACGTCATCCTGGCTGCTTTAAAGAGTATTTCTTTATTTTGCAATACTGACACTGAATTTATTTATAACATCTCCAGTTAATGTAACATTTTCTAAATACTAAACTTTGTGCCTCTGTATTTGTAAAAAGTTTTGTGAAACATTAGAATTCTGACTTTGGAACTCTATAATATTAGAATCCTCATTCTACATTTTTAGTATAGTGTATATATATATATATATATATATATATATATATATATATATATATATATATATATACATATATATATATATATATATACAGGTAGCCCTCAGTTTACGCCGGGGTTAGGTTCCAGAAGGAATGGTTGTAAATCGAAACCGTTGTAAATTGAAACCCAGTTTATAATGTAAGTCAATGGGAATTGAGGGAGATATGTTTCAGGCCCCTCTCAAAATTGTCATAAGTAACACCTAATACATTCTTTTTAAAGCTTTGAAATGAAGTCTTTAAATGCTAAACAGCACTATAAACCTAATAAAATAATCACACAACACAGACTTCACTTGCATTTTTCTGCAAACAGATGTGGACTGATTTATAGACAGGAAGATATTGTTCCTTTGAAATCTGCTTGATAGCTCAGGTCTGGTTAAACTGATTAATTTCAGCTTGCTTGGCTTTGCTGCAACAGAAGCAGACAGCTTCACCTACTGGCTATTTTAATAAATGCACTGCTTCTCAATGCTTTTCAATAGCAGTCACATGACTGGAAAAAAAGGTTGTTATTCTGAAACGGTGTAAATTGAACCATTGTAAAACGAGGGCCACCTGTACACACAAAAGGCAGTCACTCTCTGGATTTTAATAAAAACTATTTCTTTAAACCATAGGTAAATGTGACGTTTCAGGGTGTCACCTCGGTCCTCAGACCTTATACCTACAGTATATATATATTATTATTATTTTTACAGCACCCTGTCTCATTTTTGTGAAGCACTTTTTCTTTTTCCTTCCCCAATCCTGCTATGTGCCTGCCACCTCTCATTCACTCACTCACACTTTGTTTAATCACACTTCTTTCTCACCTGATGCTGTCATCTGATTCTGCCATCACTCTCACTCCCTGATGCTCCCGTTTTCACAATCTCTCACTACAGTAGTGGATCTTTTTTTAAATTTCTTTCAATATTGTCTAAAGGGAGACGTCCCTATTTCTAATTGTATCTTAAATTGCATTTTATATTGCTGTTACATGCTTTACATTCATAGCCACTTTGTGATTTTTTTTATTTTTGGATTAAATTATATCCGTGCTTTTAGCGCTCCTCTTTGTTTTTTCTTTTATTGCATATTTTGAGTTTCACTTGAGGGGTTTAACTGAGGTAGTAGGATAGCATCTCTAGCGCTTTTTTCTACTCAACATAGGGCCATGTTGCAAAACATTTTTTGCCCCCCCCCCCCCAAAGATAACTCAATAGTAAGCAATGGTAATAATATACATGTAGCTCTGTATAATGAGTAGATAGATAGACCTGTACTAATAAAGCTCCCCTACATTAAGATTTCTCCCTGCTCTGTCTTTCCCTCTGTCTCTCAGTGGAGTGCAAAAATGATTAACCCTAGAGTGCACTAACACTGCCCAAGTTAAATTAATAGCGCTTTTATTTTTGCACTCATATTACAAGTTGAAATACATTAGCTCATGAGCAAAAGTCAAGAAAAAGCTATGTCAGATAGCGCAGGTGCACTAAATCTCTCACATAATAGACTTCTATGGAGGGCATGGTGAAAAGCTCACGTTGGCTATCTCTCGCTAAGCTTTTCAACTATGATTTTCTATTGAAATATATGTTTAAAACACTGCACGCAGACATACATACACATACATACAGGGCCAGGCTAGGGAGAAAAAGCAGCCCTGGAAAAATGTGAAGATCAGACCTATTTTCTGTTGAGTCCACAGAATGCACATGCCCCGTTTTTCTCAAGGGGATTACTGGGGTATTCCTTCAATATTTTTATTTCAGAATTAAAATATATGAGTTTGCAATAAAAAATGCCAGATTGCTATTATATATGTACCCTACAACCTAAGTTCATTCATGGCTCTTTTTCACAGTGGGAAAATGATAGTGTGGTCTGGAGAAAACACTCAATACAGTGTGTCACTGTCTCACAGTGTGACTTGACTAGATAATATAAACTATTAAAAGGAGAGCTACTAAAACGGTACATGGTCTAGGAAATAAAACTTACAAGGAAATACTTAATGACCTTAAAGGGACACTGAACCCTACTTTTTTTCTTTCGTGATTCAGATAGAGCATGCAATTTTAAGCAACTTTCTAATTTACTCCTATTATCAAATTTTCTTCATTCTCTTAGTATCTTTATTTGAAAATCAAGAATGTAAGTTTAGATGCTGGCCCATATTTGGTGAACAACCTGGGTTGTTCTTGCTGATTGGTGGATAAATTCACACACACCAATACTTAATGACCTTAAAGGGACACTGAACCTTAATTTTTTTTCTTTCGTGATTCAGATAGAGCATGCAATTTTAAGCAACTTTCTAATTTACTCCTATTATCAAATTTTCTTCATTCTCTTGGTATCTTTATTTGAAAAGCAAGAATGTAAGTTTAGATGCTGGCCCATTTTTGGTGAACAACCTGGGTTATTCTTGCTGATTGGTGGATAAATTCACACACACCAATACTTAATGACCTTAAAGGGACACTGAACCCTACTTTTTTTCTTTCGTGATTCAGATAGAGCATGCAATTTTAAGCAATTTTCTAATTTACTCCTATTATCAAATTTTCTTCATTCTCTTGGTATCTTTATTTGAAAAGCAAGAATGTAAGTTTAGATGCTGGGTCATTTCTGATGAACAACCTGGGTTATTCTTGCTGATTGGTGGATAAATTCACACACACCAATAAATAAGTCCTGTCCAGGGTTCTGAACTAAACATTGGCTGGCTCCTTAGCTTAGGTGCCTTCTTCTTTAAATAAAGATAGCAAGAGACCTGAAGAAAATTGATAATAGGAGTAAATTAGAAAGTTACTTAAAATTGCTTGCTCTATCTGAATCACAAAATAAAAAATTTGGGTTCAGTGTCCCTTTAATACATATAGCTCAGAGGAGAAAGGAAGAGAGTCTACAGCTGCATTACCTGACCAGAAACACTACATCCTTAAATTAATGTACCTAATGCTATAGAATGTAGTAGCTCTTTAAAAATAAATAAATAATAAAAGGAAAGAAACAACACAGTGCTGCACATACTCAGTGTAAGACAATATCAGTTTTGTAATGAAGTATTCTTCCATTGGTTGGTTGCAACTTTCTTCCAGTGAGGGTGGCAACACAGTTATTTTCATCACCTGGATATGCCCCAGATGTTCCTGGTTCTGTCAGCTATTCCAGCTGTGATAATCTCATTTAATTAAGGGTTTTCTGAGTTTTTAATTGTAAAATTTAGAAAGGGCCCCATGTCAGTCAGGATTTGTTTTAAAGAAATGGCTGCTTATTGTAGTACAATGATGGTCAGCATAGGTAAATGTAAAGTATATATAGTAAAAGCTTGTTGCAACAAAGGTTACTTTTTTTGTTTATTTTTTTAACATATATTACATTTTTGTTTCTGCCCTGAATAAAACTACGTTTTTGTTTTTGTGCAGATGAAGGCTTGTTCCTGTTCACTAACACATGATTGGTTGGAGTTGTCCTTGTCAGCCAGTGAGTAATAAGTGCCCTAATAATCGCTCTCTAACAGTTATAGTTATGCAAATTACCAAGGAGTCATAGGAACCCACCAGATTTTTTCTTTAAATACACAAGGGACAACCATGTGACCGATAAAGAAGATAAGTCCAAAAATCCCAGGGAGTTTAATAATACTGGGGTTAGATTTGTAACACAATTTAATAACAACCACAAAAAGATCAAAGGCATTTTAGAAAAATATTGGTACATCCTAGAGAATGATCCATTTCTTACCAACACTTTGAGTAAGCAACCAATATGTACTTATAGAAGAGCTCCCACCATAAAAAATAAGCTGGCACCCAGCAAGGTAGTCATGAAAGTACATCAGCCTACAAACAAAACAAATGGTTATACCCTTAAAAATAGGGACTCTACACTACTAGGAAAACCAGGTTTCTATAAATGTAATCGTGCACACTGTGGCCTATGTGTTTTCACAAATCCAAATAGAATTGAATTTAGTTCATTTATCACAAAAGAAAAATTTAACATTAATTCACATTTTACGTGTGATTCTCCCTTTGTTGTCTACCTCTTAGAATGTGTATGTGGGCTCCAATACGTGGGGAGGACCTCCAGGCCCCTAAAAAAGAGGTGGGGGGAACACAAAAGAAACATAGAAAACAATATCAAAAACCATAGTATTCCCAAACATGCCAGTCGTTGCCACTCTTCACCTACTGATTGTTTTTCTATATTCCCATTAGAACAGATCCTACCCAAGTGGGGCAGGAACAGGTTTTTACATTTGAGACAAAGGGAGACCTTTTGGATTTGGAAACTCAAAAGTCTGTCCCCTGGTGGGCTCAATGCCAATATCGATATGGCAGCTTTTAACTAGTTTTTTAATATATTTTAACATATATTTTGCTGATGGTATCTTTATGGTGACCTCTACCACCATTGCCTTATGTGAAAATAAATATAGATACAACATTATTGGCGATGGATAGATATATCGTATTCCATGTTTGATGCCTTATGGGTTGTGGTTTCAGCCATACTCATGAGATATGAGACGTGTATAGGTGCATATATGCATGTATAGCTAGATATTTTATTTGCATATTATATATGTTTTATAAGTAGGTTTTATCTGCACTTTATGTGAAAACAAATATAGATATAACATGATTGTTATGTCTATATAGATAGGGATAGATATATCGTATTTCATGTGGGATGCCTTATGGGTTGTGGTTTCAGCCATACTCATGAGATATGAGACGTGCATAGGTGCATATATGCATGTATAGCTAGATATTTTACTTGCATACTATTTATAAATATGTTTTATTAGTAGGTTTTATCTGCACTATTTATTTATTCATTTAGTTTCATAATTTATTTGTGTGTACACCTTCGTATTTATTTACGTTCCATGCTATAGTAATCTTTA
This sequence comes from Bombina bombina, assembly GCF_027579735.1. Classification (NCBI taxonomy): domain Eukaryota; kingdom Metazoa; phylum Chordata; class Amphibia; order Anura; family Bombinatoridae; genus Bombina; species Bombina bombina. The sequence goes on along the minus strand of NC_069499.1, from coordinate 1,354,179,228 downwards.
ACTTTAGGTCTCTCATATGAGGCTAATGTATACAGTATTGTGATGTATTATCCTGCAAATATTATATTATTTGTATCCAGATTGATAGATATTCTAGTTTTACCTGCTTTATGTTTGTTTTTAGTGCGCGCGATTGGTGTCACCACTAAGAGCCTCCCATTGATATAAATATATATATATATTACTAATTATTTTCATTCTCGTATTTATACTACATATATGGACATAGACTTATTTCATCTATGTGTATTTTATATACCCCTTATAAAAGTGCTTGTTTAATATAATCCTGCACGATTTTGCATATATGACACGAGTGGCAGTTTTTTACTCATGCTGTTCACATCGCATAGAGGCTTGAACATTATTTCCTCTAACATTGGACAATGATAACCAATGGTAGCTCTTGTAGTGGTCACACCTCCACGCATGCGCTGTTCACTTTAGAAGACGCCGAAAACTCGGCAATAAAAGTTCGTGGTTTTAATCATTTTGTATATTGCACCTGAGGAAACGGTCAGGAAAGACCGAGAAACGTTGTGCTGCTATACTCTAAATAAAGTCTGTTTGTTTTTACTAGACTTTTGCCACGAATCATCATCTTTATTCAATCATATAATCTACAATTTTATTCAACATTTGGATTCATTTTGATACATTGTATCCAATAGTGTATCTACTTTTACTGGTGTATCTATTAACACCAGTGGACGATCCGGCTTGGCGCTAAGCTTGTGGCTGGTCACTGCATGCTGTTTGCCTGTCGCCGCTCCCACGCTTCAGAGCTGCTCTGACATCCATCAGTGTGAGTTAGCTGGACGACTCCCAACAGTCCAGAAGGCATTTGTGACACTTCTCAAGTGTCATACAGCTTGTAAGTACGGTCTTACTTGTACATTTGGCGTGTTTGAATCATCTGATTGTGCACCATGGTGGCGCCTTCTTTTTTTATCTTTCACATCTGCAGATCATAACATCTTGGGACACCAACAAGAATTTCGAAGAAGCAGCCTGCCATCTGTTCCAGACATTTGAATCTGGATTATGGACTAGACGAACTGTCCAATATCACATTTCCACCATCTACCAGATTGGTTTGATTGGGACTTTTTTTCACTCTGTATATATATTTTGTAATGTTCACTCCTATATATATATATAGGGGTATTTTATTATAGTATTGCACTATATGTTGATATTTTCACTTTTTATACACAGGTATTTGGCGCACTGGTTTTTTTCACATTTAATAATCATTTCTGATGAACAACCTGGGTTATTCTTGCTGATTGGTGGATAAATTCACACACACCAATAAATAAGTCCTGTCCAGGGTTCTGAACTAAACATTGGCTGGCTCCTTAGCTTAGGTGCCTTCTTCTTTAAATAAAGATAGCAAGAGACCTGAAGAAAATTGATAATAGGAGTAAATTAGAAAGTTACTTAAAATTGCTTGCTCTATCTGAATCACAAAATAAAAAATTTGGGTTCAGTGTCCCTTTAATACATATAGCTCAGAGGAGAAAGGAAGAGAGTCTACAGCTGCATTACCTGACCAGAAACACTACATCCTTAAATTAATGTACCTAATGCTATAGAATGTAGTAGCTCTTTAAAAATAAATAAATAATAAAAGGAAAGAAACAACACAGTGCTGCACATACTCAGTGTAAGACAATATCAGTTTTGTAATGAAGTATTCTTCCATTGGTTGGTTGCAACTTTCTTCCAGTGAGGGTGGCAACACAGTTATTTTCATCACCTGGATATGCCCCAGATGTTCCTGGTTCTGTCAGCTATTCCAGCTGTGATAATCTCATTTAATTAAGGGTTTTCTGAGTTTTTAATTGTAAAATTTAGAAAGGGCCCCATGTCAGTCAGGATTTGTTTTAAAGAAATGGCTGCTTATTGTAGTACAATGATGGTCAGCATAGGTAAATGTAAAGTATATATAGTAAAAGCTTGTTGCAACAAAGGTTACTTTTTTTGTTTATTTTTTTAACATATATTACATTTTTGTTTCTGCCCTGAATAAAACTACGTTTTTGTTTTTGTGCAGATGAAGGCTTGTTCCTGTTCACTAACACATGATTGGTTGGAGTTGTCCTTGTCAGCCAGTGAGTAATAAGTGCCCTAATAATCGCTCTCTAACAGTTATAGTTATGCAAATTACCAAGGAGTCATAGGAACCCACCAATGGAAGGAAGGGTCCCTATAATTTATAATCTAATCTTTTAGCTTTTTCCATAAAATCATACTGCGTTTGTTATGTTCAAATGGTGTCTGCATTCCAAGTACTGTATTGCGTTCATGTTATACCGTTGCTTCCCACAAGATGGCAATGATAGCCTTTCCCATTATCTTATTTTAAAAATAAATTAGCTGCCTTAAAAATGAGATGCAAAGAATATTCTTTAGTTACATTATAATGCGTCAACAGAAAATGATGTTGTAATATTATTATACATTATACTTTCATTTTTAAATAAATGATTATGCTTAACTGATTTCTGACACTTTTAGTACAGTCATCATCAGGATATTCTTATTTGTGGGCTGATACACGCTCGCTACACACACTACATTCACAATAGGGGATGCTCAGAACATGCAATGAGCAGGACGGTATAAATAATTAGCACACCAGTGGAACAATGGGATATAAACAACATTACAATTTACTTCTATTATTTATTTTGCTTCATTTTTTTAGATATCCTTATTTGAAGAAAAAGCAATGCACATGGGTGAGCCAATCACATGAGGCTTCTATGTGCAGCAACCAATCAGCAGCTACTGAGCATATCTAGATCTAAATCATGAAAGAAAAAATGTGGGTGTCATGTCCTTTTAAGACCGTTGCTCCTTAATTTGTCCGCCACCTCTGAGGTGGCGGACTGCAATCATCCCGATCAGATATGATCGGGATAATTGACACCCCCTGCTGTCGGATTTTAGTGATGTTGGGCGGACATGATTTGCTACAGCGAATCATGTCCACCCGACATTTGATAAATCGGCCCCCTGGAATGGTTTCATGATAATAACTAAAAACAAAGAATAAACTGAGGAGCGCTCCAACAAGAGGAGCTGAAGTGTATATAAAATGGATAGGCTTAAAATCACAGGCACACAATATAATATTAACTAATAAATACAAACTAAATATAGAGTCTCCTCTTATTAGCCAATGTAGAAGATAAACCGTAATGGCTAGAAAGCTTGTTAAAACATAGCTATTGCGGGTTATCTTCTACATTGGCTAATAAGAGGAGACTCTATATTTAGTTTGTATTTATTAGTTAATATTATATTGTGTGCCTGTGATTTTAAGCTTATCCATTTTATATACACTTCAGCTCCTCTTGTTGGAGCGCTCCTCAGTTTAAAAGGACAGTTTACTCAAAAATGTTCTCCCCTTTAATTTGTTCCCAATGATCCACTTTACCTGCTAAGGTGTATTAAATTGTTTACAAGTAGCTCCTTTACACTTATATTGGCATTTGAAATAGTTGATTTAGCATGTGGTATCCCCACCTATTCTGAAAGTTTGTGGCCGCAGGTCCAAGCTATAGATTATCTTTGTAAACACAGCCAGCAAATTAAATTACACTCTTAGTGGGATATAGCAGAGATAAAGTAATACAATTTTGATTTTCCATTGTTCTCTCCAAGTATTGGTGATTGGTTTACGGACATATATACGATAAAGAAGCAATGTGATAAAGTAATGAGATCTGATTATACCTACAAGCTCAACCCATTTTATTAGGTTGTGGCTTCAAAATACAAAATCAGAGCTTTAATATACACAAATAAACCTTAAAAAGCTAATTTTCATACATTTTTACTCTGCAGTTGGTAAAAAAAAGCAATGGTAAACACATTAAGGGAAAAACAATTTTACAGTATACTGTCCCTTTAATCTTTGTTTTTAATTAGTGAGATCCTTACTACTAGTTGGAGTTTGTGGTATTAAGAGTTCTGTTTTGGCGCTGGTCACTCTTCTAACCATTCTCTTTCATGATAATAATCCCTTAACAACTGACCCATTTCCGCCCCTGTTCTGAGCTGTTTTTAGTTGCTGCTAACATTTAAAGGGATATGAAACCTACATTTTTACTTTCATGATTTAGGTAGAGCATGCAATTTTAAGACACTTTCTAATTTAATCCTATTATCAATTTTTTTCCATTCTCTTGGTATCTTTATTTGATAAAGCAGGAATGTAAGCTTAGGAGACAGCCCATTTTTGGTTTAGAACCCTGGGTAGCGTTAGCTGACTGGTAGGTACATTTAACCACCAATCAGCAAGCGCTACCCAGGTTCTGAACCAAAAATGGGCCGACTCCTAAGCTTGCATTCCTGTTTTCAAATATAGATACCAAGAGAACAAAGAAAAATTGCTAAATTAGAAAGTTGCTTAAAATTGCATGTTCTATCTGAATTATGAAAGAAAAAAATTGGGATTCGTATCCCTTTAAGTTCCACTGTAGGCTATTTTTGAGTGAGAAATACACAAATATAGACTCTACCATTATTTTATGTATATATCATGACATGTAAAAAATAAGACAAAGCCTGCGTAAAAATATATAGATATATTAAAGGTTACAAATAATATGTGTTGTTTTTTCTATAGACCAAAAAAAAGAGGTTATCCTAATATAAATTAGGGCCTTGCGTATCTTTATATTACTTTAATGTGCACTTTGGAGCTCTCACGAGTCTCTACTAAAATTAGCACACATGTATTTACGCCAGGTGATAACTATTACTACAGGCTTTATTTAAATATATATATATATAATGCAAATGAAGAAGGAGTCACTCACAGGGTCTTGTTCCAAAATACCAATGTATTTATTATTTGGGTGTTTCTAGGATTTACTGGAGTTGGTGTCAAAGGGAATATTTATCCCTCCATGCTGTTCCCTTAAGGGAACATGAAGCCCAAAAGTTGTTGTTTTTTATGTGATTCAGACAGAGCATACAATTAAAAAAAAAAAAAGTTACCATTTTACTTCTATTATTAAATTTGCTTAGTTCTTGTGGTATTCTATGTTGAAGAGATGCCTAGATAGGTTGCCTGTACATGTTCGGAGCACTACATGGCAGGAAACACTGCTGCCATCTACTGCTTTTACTAATGTACAGCATTCTTACAAAACTGCTGTAAGGGTGTATAATATACTGGGCTGAATACACACATAATGCCATTTTAAGAAACTTGTTGTTGGGGAAGAGCTTAGTATTTTTCTCTTATTGGTGCGTTACGTGCATGTTGTCCTGTCACTAAAGTGCGTGCACAGTGAGCACCAGGGGCGTAACTATAGGGTTAGCAGGGGTCTGGGGGCCCCTCTGTCATAAAACTAAAGTGGCTGTACAGTGTCAGGTGCAGACTAGACTGAGGGCACAATGGTAAGTGCCTGGGGCTCACACTCCTATGGATTGCTTGTCTCTGGCAGTCCTCTGTCTGCTAATTTACTGTGTGCTCCTCTGTCTTGTAACCTGCAGGCTATCAGGTAAGAGGAGGGAGGGAGAGGGGGTCTGCCGCTCACGTAGCTGTCTGTTCAGGGTTAATGTAGCTCTCCTGCAAATACAGCTAGGGATAGGCAACGGCCATTCATTTTAGCTCAAAGAAGTCAAGCTTTATCTTCCTCCTCCTACTGCTCTGTCTTGCATTAAACCCCTTGGCTTCCACTAAAGACTTAAATGGAAGCCAAGCTAAGGTAAAAAATAAATCTATTATATAAAATATGGCCAAATAACACCTAGTTTGGAACACAACATGTATATATGTTAACAACTTTTGTGTGTGTGTATATACATACAGAGAGAAGCACACTCACAGGAACCAATAACTGGCTCAATACCATTGTTAGCCTGTTCTATGGCGATTTACCACCTGGGTGCAGCTTTTTAGCCCAGTAATGCTTTTCACAGAGTAGACCTTTCCTGTAGTATATCAGTCTGATCCCGCCTATTACGGTTAGTCCAGCGCCGAAATACCAGGCAATTCCTCTCTGAACAAGGAACGCAGCAACCCCATACGATCGTTTCGGCCTTCATTGGGCCTCGCGAGTGAGGTGTAGCCGTTCTCCTCTAAGCACACTGAGCAAGGAGTCAACGTCTGGTTTCCCCCTTTTCCCTTAGGGAGACTAAATACACACAGAGAGAAGCACACTCACGGGAACGAACAACTGGCTCAATACTATTGTTAGCCTGTTCTATGGTGATTTACCACCTGGGTGCAGCTTCTTTTAGCCCAGTAATGCTTTTCACAGAGTAGAACTTTCCTGTAGTACATCAGTCTAATCCCACCTATTAGGGTCAGTCCAGCACCGAAATACTAGGCAATTCCTCTCTGAACAAGGAACACAGCAACCCCAGACGATCGTTTCGGACCTCATTGGGCCTTGTCAGTGAGGTGTAGCCATATTCTTCTAAGCACACTGAGCAAGGAGTCCACGTCTGGTTTCCCTTTTTTCCCTTAGGGGGACTAAATACATACAGAGAGAAGCACACTCACAGGGGTTGCTGTGTTGTGTAATTATTATGCAGCTCAGCATATATATGTATCACAATAAGAAGAGTATTTCAGTATGCAATAATACTTTTTTTTAATTGAACTAAAATTATATAGTAAAAGACAAGCTTTCAAGATTTTCCTCTCTTCCTCAGGTCTGAAGCAAAACTCTGGCCTGAAATAATGAGTATTGCTTCAGACCTTAGGAAGAGAGAAAAAGGAAATGACAGCTTTGAAAGCTTGTCTTTTACCATAAAATGTTAGTCTAATAAACAAGATATTACTACACTGTCAGAAAAAAGGGTACGGTTGGGGGCCGTTTGTGAACACTTAGGGCTAGATTTATCAAGCCCCTACGGCAGCAAGTTCTCACAAGAACTTGCTCGCCGTGATTTATCAATCAGTGGTCACCAGACCGCTGCTTCCCTACGCTCTTCGCCACCTCTAAGGTGGCAAAATTCAATCTCCTCGGTCGAGTCCGACTGAGGAGATTGACAGCTCCTGCCCGCGCGTGATTGGCTATGCGCGGGCAGGGGGCGGGATTGCACGCGAGAGCAAAATTGCGCTCGTGTGCAATGTTAATTACCTACGGGTAATTTCGCCCCGCAACAGGCGAGCTGAGGCGTACAGGGGCGCGTATACGTGCCCCTGTACGCCTCAGCTATGATAAATCTAGCCCTTATGGTACAACTGCTGTGTTTGTACCCTCAATTGATCATAATTACACCTTAAGGACCTAATATGTACCATTTAGCAATAAATAAGGTACAAATATGTTTCCAAATGTCAAAGGGTCTATGTCTGTACCATTTAATCCCCCCAAAAAGGTATAATCACTTGTGTGACTAAAAGGTTGAGGGGGATGGGTGGTTCAAGGCTGCCAAACCTTGCAAGTCCATATAATTTGCACAGCTCAATTATTCATCTATACATAACTGTCAGTCACCCAAAATGAATGCAACATACATGTTGTGCAGCAAAATAATTATGTTCAATTGTTGTTGGTAATATGCAAGAAGTGGGCAAAGCAAAAAAAAATACTTAAAAGGACAGTCTACACCAGAATTGTTATTGTTTAAAAAGATGGATAATCCCTTTATTACCCATTCCCCAGTTTTGCATAACCAACAAAGTTATATTAATCTATGTTTTACCTCTGTGATTACCTTGTATCTAAGCCTCTGCAGACTGCCCCCTTATCTCAGTGCTTTTGACAGGCATGCAGTTTAGCCAATCAGTGCAGACTCCTAAATAACTACATGGGAGTGAGCATATTGTTATCTATATGACACACATGAACTAGTACTGTCTAACTGTGAAAAACTTTCAAAATGCTCTGAGCTAAGAGGCGGTTTTCAACGGTTTACAAATCAGTTTGAGCCTACCTAGGTTTAGCTTTTGAAAAATACCACCAAGGGAACAAAGCAAATTAAGTGATAGAAGTCAATTGGAAAGTTGTTTAAATTTTCATGCCCTATCTGAATCATGAAAGTTTAATTTTGACTATACTGTCCCTTTAATAACCCGTATGTTCAATGATACTGTGTTGCTGGTTCTAAATAGCAAACAAGCACTTAACATTTTAATGTTTATATTTAGAGCATGAAGATGTTAACTCTTAAACATAAAGCAAATGTATTAACTAAAATTACAAAGAAAAAAAAATGTTTTAAACTCTATAAAATAAACAAGAGCTGTTTAAGAACCTGTTTTTAAAAAAATAAAATTGTAACCGTTCCCCAGTCATTACATGGACATTGGGGAACACGCCATAGCGCCATCTGTTGGTTGAAAGTTCCTTGACATGTGTAACACAGCTCCATCTATTGGTAGCAGGTTCATCACCAAAATGTGTACTGGGGAAATATACTCATTTGCATATATTTTGCATAGAGTGACAATTCAATGTATGGTTGCGAGTTTTATTGTTTATCCCTCCCCCGAATCCCCCTTCTTTTCGTTAGTTATATGTTATTATTATGTTGTTCTCTATATGTTTTCTATATATTTAGGTTTTATGTGGCATGTCACCCTAAATTAAATGGGGTATTTTTAGAGTCTAGTACAGAGTGATAGAAAACACATTGAGCAGCTCTTTTTGGAACTGGTTGTTTAGCCTGGCTTTATCAGTGGTTCTGCAGCAGTCTTTGAAATTGCTACATGGCTACAGTTAAAGGGACAGTATACACTCATTTTCATATAACTCCATGTAATAGACAGTCACTACTATAAAGAATACGATGCACAGATACCGATATAAAAATCCAGTATAAAACTGTTTAAAAACTTACTTAGAAACTCTCAGTTTAGCTTTGTTGAAAAGGCAGTTGGAAAGCCCACTGCAAGTGGGAAATAAGACACTCCCCCCCCCCCCTTCTTTTGCATATGAAAAGACCATTTACACAAACAGGAGCAAGCTGGAGAAGGTAGCTGACGGTATTCACATAAAACTTTGGGGCTTGGTTAGGAGTCTGAAAATCAGAGCAATGTTATTTAAAAATAAGCAAAACTAAACATTTTTTTTTAAAAAAACTTCATGGGCTATATAAATAGATCATCTACAAAACATTTATGCAAAGAAAAAATGAGTGTATAATGTCCCTTTAAGTATACAAACTTTTTTTTTTTTTAAAGCTGCAGTTTGGCTATTGTAATACTGCCTGAAAAAGTACACATTAAATGAATGCATATTTGAATGTTATATAAAAAATGTAATGGAACATTTGTAATATGCTGTGTTGAGTACAAATTTGCCATCATGAGGTACAAAGGGCTTGTCACTGGGGCAGTACCCTTAAAAGGCCAAATTTGCACCATTTTTTAAGGGTACAATATGGTACCATAGGACTGAGGTCCAATATAGTCACCAAAGGTACATATTTGCCTTTGAAAGGTACAATCTGCAAGGGTACCAATTTGTACCCATTTTAAAGGGTACAGCAGGTGTACCTTTGAGGCTGTTGTACCCCTAAAGGTACAATTTTTTTTATGACAGTGTACATACTGCAATACTCTTGTTATTGTGATACACACATATATATATGCTGAGCTGAATAATAATTACAACTATCTATATATTTGAATATATGGGTATGTAGAATATCTGTAAACACATAGAAGACGTGGGATTGCATAATGGTAAGATAAACACTCACCGGCCACTTTATTAGGTACACCTTTCTAGTACAGGGTTAGACCCCCTTTTGCCTTCAGAACTGCCTTAATTCTTCATAACATAGATTAAACAAGGTGTCAGAAAGATTCCCCATGCATTTTGGTCTATATTAAGATAATAGCATCACACAGTTGCTGCAGATTTGTTGGCTGTACATCCATGATGCAAATCTTCCGTCCCACCATATCCCAAAGGTGCTCTATTGGATTGAGATCTGGTGACTGTGGAGGCCATTGGAGTACAGTGAACTCATTGTCATGTTCAAGAAACCAGTTTGAAATGATTTGAGCTTTGTGATGGTGCATTATCCTGCTGGAAGTAACCATCAGAAGATGGGTACACTTTAGTCATGAAGGGAAGGACATGGTCAGCAACAATACTCAGATAGGCAGTGGCATTTAAACGATGCTCAATTGTTACTAAGGGGCTCAATGTGTGCCAAGAAAATATCCCCCACACCATTACATTACCACCAGCCTGAACCGTTGATACAAGGCAGGATGGATCCATGCTTTCATGTTGTTTAAGCCAAATTCTGACCCTACTATCTGAATGTTGCAGCTGAAATCGAGACTCGTCAGACCAGGCAACGTTTTTCCAATCTTATATTGTCTAATTTTGGTGAGCCTGTGCGAATTGTAGCCTCAGTTTCCTGTTCTTAGCTGACAGGAGTGTGGTCTTCTGCTGCTGTAGCCCATCTGCTTCAAGGTTCGATGTGTTGTGCGTTCAGAGATGGTATTCTGCATACCTTGGTTGTAACGAGTGGTTATTTGAGTCACTGTTGCCTTTCTATCATCTCAAGCTAGTCTGCCCATTCTCCTCTGACCTCAACAAGGCATTTTCGTCCACACAACTGCTGCTCACTGGATATTTTTTCTTTTTCGGACCATTATCTGTAAACCCTAGAGATGGCTGTGCATGAAAATCCCAGTAGATGAGCAGTTTTTTAAATTCTCAGACCAGCCCATCTGGCACCAACAACCATGCCACGTTCAAAGTCACTTAAATCCCCTTTCTTCCCCATTCTGATGTTTGGTTTGTACTTCAGCAAGTCGTCTTCACAACGTCTAGATGCCTAAATGCATTGAGTTTCTGCCATGTGATTGGCTGATTAGCAATTTTTGTTACCAAGCAATTGAACAGTGGCAAATTTGCGCTCTCACCTGGCTTTATCTGAGCTCAACTTTTTTTACCAACGCACATCCAGTTGCACACGTATTACAGGTCGCAAGTTTTGCTTAAAGGACCAGTCAACACTGTAGATTTGCATAATCAACAAATGCATGATAAGAAGACAATGCAATAGCACTTAGGGGCCCATTTATCAAAGGGCTTGCGGACCTGATCCGACACTGCGGATCAGGTCCGCAAGACCTCGCTAAATGCGGAGAGCAATACGCTCTCTGCATTTAACATTGCACCAGCAGCTCACAAGAGCTGCTGGTGCAACGCCGCCCCCTGCTGACTCGCGGCCAATCGGCCGCCAGCAGGGAGCTGTCAATCAACCCGATCGTATTCGATCGGGTTGATTTCCAGCGATTCCTGTCCGCCTGCTCAGAGCAGGCGGACAGGGTTATGAAGCAGCGGTCTTTAGACCGCTGCTTCATAAGTTGTGTTTCTGGCGAATCTGAAGACTCGCCAGAAACACGGCCCTTCAAGCTCCGTACGGAGCTTGATAAATGGGCCTGTCGGTCTGAACTTCAAATGAGTAGTAGATTTTTGTTAAATAAATTGCAAAGTTATGTCTATTTCCACTCTTCCTGTATCATGTCACCAGCCAATCACAAATGCATATATGTATATGCTTTGAATTCTTGCACATGCTCAGTAAGAGTTGGTGACTCAAAAAGTATAAATATAAAAAGACTGTGCACATTTTATTAATGGAAGTAAATTGGAAAGTTGTTTAAAGTTGCATGCTGTATCTGAATCATGAAGTTTAATTTTGACTTGAGTGTCCCTTTAAGCTTTTTGTGCTCTCGCGGTCCTCACACAGAAAAAAAAAAACTGGACTTCACAAAGTTGCAAACGCAGGATCGTATTCCCCCATAGACTTAATGGAGCCTCGATTTAACCTAAAAAAATAACAGTCGCCAGCTCATACAAACACAAGCACAGGATTGCAATGCGATATATGTATTTATTTCTATACATATGTAAATCTGTATTTATATGTGTATATATGTCTATAAATACATATATCCAAATATAAATACAGATATACATATATATACAAGTGTATAGAAATACATACACATCTATTTATATACATACATATATTTATACGTGTTCCTATGGATACCTATGTAAAAGCACTTTTGGACTGTTTTTTTCCTTACACTTGACATCTCATAACTTTTAGTTATTTTTTATATATATATATATATATATTTTTATTAGATAGTGTTATTATGACTGTAACTGTATTTTTGATATGTTTTGTGGCAATTTTTCGACTAGCATAGTCAACTTTCAACTTATAATATGGACGGAATTTAATTTGCGAAGAAACAGCCACGATAGCCATAGAGCGCCACTTGTAATCTAGCTATATATGAATATATATAAATATATGTGTGTGTGTGTAGTAATGCATGGTAACTAATGGTTGCATCACACCATGAGGGGGGGCCCTTCATGGATTCTTGCACTGAGGCCCAGAGGTTTCTAGTTACGTTTCTGGTGAGCACTTCTATATAAACAAACTTCAGATAGACATAAAGACATTGATGAGATGCTTGAAAGGAAGAGGAGAAGAGAAGCACAATGTGGCACTGAATCAAGAAATGTTATTTGGGAAATTGAGCTATCAGATCACAGACCTCACAGAGGAATTAATTAAAAGAGGAGCCTGAACCTTGCAGAGATCTGCAAGTTACTTTCCATACAAAGAAGTGGGACGCATTAGGAAAAATACTTTGAATATGAGGCTACAAGCTTTAATATGTAGGTACCCAGTACAAATTAAGAGTCTCTATTTGAAGCAAATTAAATCCAAACTGTAATATAGTTTGTTCAGTTCCATTTACATTTAGAGCTAGATTACAAGGGGAGCATAAACAATAGTGCAAAGTGCATTAGCATTAGGGTGAGCTTGTTAAAGAATAGTGCACAATCAGGTAATATAAGTGGATAGTAAAAAAAAGATTACCAGAGTTTTTACGTGAATTTAACATGTTTTGGACTTGAGGGCAATACAACATAGAGATGGAAAATTTAGCAATTTCGGAGACTTGAAGTTGTAACACTTGAAAATATGCATAACAAAACATGTTAAATATATTTATTTAAAGTATTTCACTCATTATTATACATATGACATATAATATTAAGGTATATTATAGAAAACATGTTTTAACAGTGATTTAAAGGGATATGGTCTATGATCAGGTGTTGGACTGGGAAGGGCTCAAAACTGTATATTTTGGTGTTTGTATTTGTGTATGTATATATGTGTATGTATATATGTATTTGTGTGTATGTGTGTATGTATATATGTGTATATTTGTGTATGTCTATATGTAATTGTGTGTGTATATATGTGTATGTGTGTATGTATATATGTGTATGTATATATGTGTATGTGTGTATATTTGTGTATGTCTATATGTAATTGTGAGTGTATATATGTGTATGTATATATGTGTATGCGTGTATGTATATATGTGTATGTGTGCATTTGTGTGTGTATATATGTGTATGTGTGTATGTATATATGTGTATGTATATATGTATTTGTGTGTATGTGTGTATGTATATATGTGTATGTCTATATGTAATTGTGAGTGTATATATGTGTATGTATATATGTGTATGCGTGCATGTATATATGTGTATGTGTGCATTTGTGTGTGTATATATGTGTATGTGTGTATGTATGTATATTTGTATATGTGTGTATTTGTGTGTGTATTTATGTGTGTTTTTGTGTATGTATATATGTGTATGTGTGTATATATATATATATATATATATGTGTGTGTATGAATATTTGTATATGTGTATATATGTGTGTTTTTGTGTATGTATATTTGTGTATGTGCATTTTTGTGTATGTATATGTGTGTATATATATATATATATATATATATATACACAGTATGTATACATGCGTATTTATGTATGTATATATGTGTATGCGTGTATTTCTGTGTGTATGTGTGTATTTATGTATGTATGTGTATGTGTGTGTGTACATATGTATGCATGTGCATGTATGTATGTGTTTTATACTTATATCTCAATGGAAAGCCATAGTTTAAAAGTATGTGAAGAACTTCACTATTTGATCTTTAGTTTAGTGCACCTTCGACTTGAGTGATAGCTGACATAAGTTTTTCAGCGCAACCTCCATAGAAATCTATTTGCTTAAAATCAGACTCTATCTTAATCATCAAAGAAAACATTTGGGATTCATATCCCTTTAACGCACATTAAATTTCACTCAAGCTCTAATATATTACTTTCAACTTGTAACAAAAAAGTGCTATTGATTTAACTTCAGCTATGTTAGCACACAATAGACCTCATAGACATTTATGAGGAGTCTTATTGTGGAGGTGAGATCATATTTGAAATTAATTGATCCTCACTTCACCTATATTTCCCACTGATCAGTCAGTTGGCATTCCTGCCATTAGCATATATAGTTGTGTGAAGTGCCCAAAATGTCACTTATTAAACAAAAACCTCTTCCAAAACAAAAAACAATCATTACAACTACAATAACTTGAGAAACATGATTGAAACGCAGTTAATGTAAATGTTTGTAATTATAAAATATTCTCATCTGCTGGGAAAGAAATATCAATGGAAAGAATGAAAGGTGCCCACAAGATCTCATAGACATAGATAGACTAGGAGCCAGCATTCAGGGAGTCATTTTCAGTATTTTTAGCCTACAGTTGCCACATTCTTAAAGCATCTTTTGCCCTTGTGAAGTATCATCACAACTCACTGTTGTGTCTCCCTATTGCAAAACTGACAAAGTTGCCCCAAATTTTATTTTTTTATTTTTTTAAGGTTTTCTTTTTGCTTATGTCAGCATGGGTTTTTTTTATCAAAGGAGTTTTTTTATTTGAATTAGTTTGTTTAATAATACTTTGAAGGAGTTTTCATGATGCTAGTATCTTTCACAGTGGATCTCATGCTAAGTGCCAGCAGGTAAACATTTTCCATTGATCATAATGGTAAATCACTTTTGCAACTTGTGGATGTGAGGGGTGGGTACAAATCTTTATGAGTTGTGGAGCTGTGGCATGGTCTTTCTGCAAGATATTAGGTTCACTAGCAAGTTTTGTCGAATCTAGAACAATGATATTCTGCAATGGTAAAGAAACATGCCAGGGATTCATATTCCTAATTAAAGTCATATATCAAAAAAGTGTTTTCAACTTTATATGTAATAGTGTTGTTAGTTATTAAAAGCACATTGATGTGTAAAGGGAGTTACTCAGCTTTCGGGGGCATAATCTCCTTTAATAGATCTCCCAAAACCTTCTCAGACCCACAAAGCTCACATACCTAATTTGTGTACCAATCTTTAACAAGTCCATCTTAGGGCTAGATTACAAGTTGAGCGCGATTTAACTCTCCTGCTCAAGTAGTAAGTAAGGTTTTTAGGCGCGCCAGGTTGCGCTTGTGTTATGAGTCGAAAGTAATCTTTTTTCGGCTGTGCACTAACTCATCCCACGGAAAAAGCGCACAATAATGTATTCCCTAATTGAAGTCAATGGAGCAAAAAAAGTAAAAACAAAACGTAGCACCCTAGTACGCTAACCTGACATAAAAAAACCCAATTTATGCTTACCTGATAAATGTATTTCTCTTGTGGTGTATCCAGTCCACGGATCATCCATTACTTGTGGGATACCAATACCAAAGTTAAAGCACACGGATGAAGGGAGGGACAAGGCAGGTACTTAAACGGAAGGTACCACTGCCTGTAAAACCTTTCTCCCAAAAAAAGCCTCCGAAGGAGCAAAAGTATCAAATTTGTAGAATTTTGAAAAAGTATGAAGCAAAGACCAAGTCGCCGCCTTGCAAATCTGTTCAACAAAAGTCTCATTTTTAAAGGCCCAAGTGGAAGCCACAGCTCTAGTAGAATGAGCTGTAATCCTTTCAGGAGGCTGCTGGCCAGCAGTCTCATAGGCTAAGCGGATTATGCTTCTTAGCCAAAAAGAAAGAGAGGTTGCCGAAGCCTTTTGACCTCTCCTCTGTCCAGAGTAGACAACAAACAAATCAGATGTTTGACAAAAATCTTTAGTAGCTTGTAAGTAAAACTTTAAAGCACGAACCACGTCCAGATTGTGTAATAGACGTTCCTTCTTTGAAGAAGGATTAGGACACAAGGATGGAACAACAATCTCTTGATTGATATTCTTGTTAGATACCACCTTAGGTAAAAACCCAGGTTTGGTACGCAGGACTACCTTATCCGTATGGAAGATCAGATAAGGAGAATCACATTGTAAAGCAGATAACTCGGAGACTCTACGAGCCGAGGAAATAGCTACCAAAAACAGAACTTTCCAAGATAAAAGTTTGATATCTATGGAATGAAGAGGTTCAAACGGAACTCCTTGAAGAACCTTAAGAACCAAATTTAAGCTCCATGGGGGAGCAACAGGTTTAAACACAGGCTTGATTCTAACCAAAGCCTGACAAAATGCCTGAACATCTGGAACATCTGCCAGACGCTTGTGCAAAAGAATAGACAGAGCAGAAATCTGTCCTTTTAAGGAACTAGCTGACAATCCTTTTTCCAAACCATCTTGGAGAAAAGATAATATCCTGTGAATCCTAACCCTTGGATTCACACCAATAAAGATATGTACGCCATATTTTATGGTAAATTTTCCTGGTGACAGGCTTTCGTGTCTGTATTAAGGTATCAATGACTGACTCGGAGAAGCCACGCTTTGATAAAATCAAGCGTTCAATCTCCAGGCAGTCAGTCTCAGAGAAATTAGATTTGGATGGTTGAAAGGACCCTAAAGTAGAAGGTCCTGTCTCAGAGGCAGAGTCCATGGTGGAAAGGATGACATGTCCACCAGATCTGCATACTAGGTCCTGCGTGGCCACGCAGGCGCTATCAAAATCACTGATGCTCTCTCCTGCTTGACCTTGGCAATCAGTCGAGGGAGCAGAGGAAACGGTGGAAACACATAAGCCAGGTTGAAAGACCAGGGCGCTGCTAGAGCCTCTATTATTTATTTATTTTATTTTTATTTATTTATAAAATATTTTACCAGGAAGGATGCATTGAGATTTCTCTCGTTTTCAAGTATGTCCTGGGTCCACAAAACATTGCATTGATACAATAGGGTACAATAAAATACAAAAACAATATTAATACATAACATATGCAGAATTTAACATAGAACAGGTAGGAAATATAAAATCAACCATGACAGGTGCATTCTGTTTTGAGATATGTATAGAGGGATCTCTTAAAGGATTTTAGACTTGGGGAAGGTTTTAAAGTGTGTGGGAGGTCGTTCCATAATTGTGGTGCTCTGTAGAAAAAGGAGGATCAAGCTGCTTTTTGTATGGAGGCAGACTAAATAATGTACTGCTACTGGATTGGAGGTTATGGGAGGTGGGAACAGCCGGGGAGAGCATTCTGCTCAGGTAGGGTGGGAGCTTCCCAGAAAGGCTCTTAAACACAAGGCAGGAAAGATGGAGGGTGCGTCTGGATTCCAGTAACAGACAGTTTAGTTCTATTAGCATGTCACAATGGTAGGTCCTGTAGTTACATTGTAGCACAAATCGGCAGAACGAGTTATACAATGTATTAAGTTTATTAAGGTGAGTTTGCGGTGCAGGTGCGTATACTACATCCCCGTAATCCATGATTGGCATCAGCATTTGCTGTACAATCTTTTCCTTTACTGTAGGGCTGAGGCAGGATTTGTTTCTGTACAGGGCACCTAGTTTTGGATAGAGTTTAGATACAACATTCTAAAAAACTATTTCTGAATCATCCTAAACAAATGATTCGCTGCTGCACAAGTCTACAATCAAAGTCTCAGAAGTTGTTAATGTAGCCAGATTTATTTTCCCCATAATATGCCTAAAATAAAATAATGATATTTACGCCACTTTAAACATACAGACTAGTAGGTATTATAAAGTAAACTTATTCTCCTGTGCCGCACTAAATTCCCACAAGGAAACTTACACATGGGATGAAAACCAGTTGGTACATTACACAAATCTAAAAGTAATCTTTTATTTAGAGGATAGATCACACAGTATAATGTGTTTATTCTTCCCCTAATTGACATTGAATAATCATCCATCCTGCATTCCCCTACCACAAAAGCTTGGTTTGCTTGGACTGTCAGTCTCCAACTGAGCTGTTCATTCCAAACTCTGCTGTCACTTTTGAAGTCATTCTGATGTGCCTGTCTCATTCATCTTGGTAGGGCAGAAAATACACATTTAAAAACATATGGAAAGTGACTGGAGAAATAGTTTGCTTTCTCTTCAATCCATCCATCTTTCGATTTTTTCTCCTGTCTGTTTTTCCAATTGTTCTGAGGCTTGACCACCTCCCACGCCAGCGTCACCTTGGGATCCCTGGACCTGGATCCGTAACAAGGAAGCTTGGCGTTCTAGCGAGACGCCATGAGATCCAGTTCTGGTTTGCCCCAACAATGAATCAATTGTGCAAACACCTCTGGATAGAGTTCCCACTCTCCCGGATGAAAAGTCTGACGACTTAAAAAATCCGCCTCCCAGTTCTTTACACCTGGGATATGGATAGTTGATAGGTGGCAAGAGTGAGTCTCTGCCCAGCGAATTATCTTTGAGACTTCTAACATCGCTAGGGAACTTCTTGTTCCCCCTTGATGGTTGATGTAAGCCACAGTCGTGATGTTGTCCGACTGAAATCTGATGTACCTCAGAGTTGCTAACTGAGGCCAAGCCTGAAGAGCATTGAATATCGCTCTTCCAGAATATTTATTGGAAGGAGTGTCTCCTCCTGAGTCCACGATCCCTGAGCCTTCAGGGAGTTCCAGACTGCACCCCAACTTAGAAGGCTGGCATCTGTTGTTACAATTGTCCAATCTGGCCTGCGAAAGGTCATACCTTTGGACAGATGGACCTGAGATAGCCACCAGAGAAGAGAATCCCTGGTCTCTTGATCCAGATTTAGTAGAGGGGACAAATCTGTGTAATCCCCATTCCACTGACTGAGCATGCATAGTTGCAGCGGTCTGAGATGTAGGCGTGCAAATGGCACTATATCCATTGCCGCAACCATTAAGCCGATTACTTCCATGCACTGAGCCACCGAAGGGCGTGGAATGGAATGAAGAACACGGCAGGAATTTAGAAGCTTTGATAACCTGGACTCCGTCAGGTAAATTTTCATTTCTACAGAATCTATCAAAGTCCCTAGGAAGGAAACTCTTGTGAGTGGGGATAGAGAACTCTTTTCCTCGTTCACTTTCCACCCATGCGATCTCAGAAAGGCCAGTACTACGTCCATATGAGACTTGGCAATTTGGAAGTTTGACGCCTGTATCAGGATGTCGTCTAAATAAGGGGCCACTGCTATGCCCCGCGGCCTTAGGCCTGCCAGAAGCGACCCTAGAACCTTCGTAAAGATTCTTGGGGCTGTAGCTAATCCAAAGGGAAGAGCTACAAACTGGTAATGCCTGTCTGGAAAGGCAAACCTGAGAAACCGATGATGATCTTTGTTATCGGAATGTGAAGAAAAGCATCCTTTAAATCCACTGTAGTCATATATTGACCCTCCTGGATCATAGGTAGGATGGTACGAATAGTTTCCATCTTGAATGATGGAACTCTGAGGAATTTGTTTAAGATCTTTAGATCCAAAATTGGTCTGAAGGTTCCCTCTTTTTTGGGAACCACAAACAGATTTGAGTAAAAACCCTGTCCCTGTTCCTCTTTTGGAACTGGATGGATCACTCCCATAACTAGGAGGTCTCGTACACAGTGTAAGAATGCCTCTCTCTTTAGCTGGTTTGCAGATAATTGTGAAAGGTGAAATCTCCCTTTTGGGGGGGAAGCTTTGAAGTCCAGAAGATATCCCTGGGATATAATTTCCAACACCCAGGGATCCTGGACATCTCTTGCCCACGCCTGGGCGAAGAGCGAAAGTCTGCCCCCTACTAGATCCGTTACCGGATATTGGGCCGTTCCTTCATGCTGTCTTAGAGGCAGCAGCAGGCTTTTTGGCCTGCTTACCTTTGTCCCAGGTCTGGTTTGGTCTCCAGACCGTCTTGAACTGAGCAAAAGTTCCCTCTTGTTTGCATTAGAGGAAGTTGATGCAGCACTTGCCTTGAAGTTTCGAAAGGCACGAAAATTAGGCTGTTTGGCCCTTGATTTGGACCTGTCCTGAGGAAGGGCATGACCTTTTCCTCCAGTGATATTAGCAATAATCTCCTTCAAACCAGGCCCGAATAGGGTCTACCCCTTGAAGGGAATGTTAAGCAGCTTAGATTTTGAAGTCACGTCAGCTGACCATGATTTAAGCCATAGCGCCCTGCGCGCCTGTATAGCAAAACCAGAATTCTTAGCCGTTAGTTTAGTCAAATGAACAATGGCATCAGAAAACAAAGGAATTGGCTAGCTTAAGTGCTCTAAGCTTGCCAAGTATGTCATCCAATGGAGTCGCTACCTGTAAAGCCTCTTCCAGAGACTCAAACCAGAACGCCGCAGCAGCAGTGACAGGAGCAATGCATGCAAGGGGCTGTAGGATAAAACCTTATTGAATAAACATTTTCTGAAGGTAACATTCTAATTTTTTATCCATTGGATCTAAAAAAGCACAACTGTCCTTGACAGGGATAGTAATACGCTTTGCTAAAGTAGAAACTGCTCCCTCCACCTTAGGAACTGTCTGTCATAAGTCCCGTGTGGTGGCGTCTATTGGAAACATTTTTCTAAAAATAGGAGGGGAAGAGAACGTCACACCTGGTCTATCCCATTCCTTATTAATAATTTCTGTAAACCTTTTAGGTATTGGAAAAACATCAGTACACACCGGCACTGCATAGTATTTATCTAGTCTACACAATTTCTCTGGCACTGCAATTGTACCACAGTCATTCAGAGCAGCTAAAACCTCCCTGAGAAACACGCAGAGGTGTTCAAGCTTAAATTTAAATGTAGAAATATCAGAATCAGGTTGCATCATCTTTCCTGAGTCAGAAACATCACCCCGACTGAAGCTCTCCTTCCTCAGCTTCTGCATACTGTGAGGCAGTATCAGACATGGTTCTTAAAGCGTCAGTATGCTCTGCATTTCGTCTAACCCCAGAGCTATCTCGCTTACCTCTAAATTCAGGTAGTCTGGTTAATACCGCTGACAGTGTATTATCCATGACTGCCGCCATGTCTTGTAAAGTAATCGCTATGGGCGCCCTAGATGTACTTGGCGCCATTTGAGCGGGAGTCCCTTGAGCGGGAGTCAAAGGATCTGACACGTGGGGAGAGTTAGTCGGCATAACTTCCCCCTCGTCAGATTCCTCTGGTGATAAAATTTTTTAAAGACAGAATATGATCTTTATTGCTTAAAGTGAAATCAGTACATTTGGTACACATTCTAAGAGGGGGTTCCACCATGGCTTTTAAACATAATGAACAAGGAGTTTCCTCTATGTCAGACATGTTTGTACAGACTAGCAATGAGACTAGCAAGCTTGGAAAACACTTTAAATCAAGTTAACAAGCAAATATAAAAAACGGTACTGTGCCTTTAAGAGAAACAAATTTTGTCAAAATTGTAAAAACTGTGAAAAATGGCAGTAAATCAAACGAAATTTTTACAGTGTATGTAATAAGGTAACAGAGCATTGCACCCACTTGCAAATGGTTGATTAACCCCTTAATTAAAAAAACGGATCAAAAAAACGATATAGACGTTTTTTAACAGACACAACAAACTGCCACAGCCTGCTGTGGCCCTACCTTCCCCAATAAACGACTTTGGAAAGCCTTTGAGCCCTTTAGAGATGTCCTATAGAATACAGGGGACTCCTGAGGGAAGCTGGATGTCACAGTTTGCAATTTTAACTGCAACAACTGTAACTTTTATACTACAACAGTGGAAAGCCTCAGGAAACTGTTTCTAGGCAAAATTTAAGCCAGCCATGTGGAAAAAACTAGGCCCCAATAAAGTTTTATCACCAAAGCATATATAAAAATAATTAAACATGCCAGCAAACATTTTATATTGCAATTTTATAAGGGTATTACCCCTGAGAGTAAGCATGATACTAGTCGCTATTAAATCACTGTATTCAGGCTTAACTTACATTAATCCGGTATCAGCAGCATTTTCTAGCATTTTCCATTTCTAGAAAAAATTGTAACTGCACATACCATATAGCAGAGTAACCTGCACGCCATTCTCCCGCTGAAGTTACCTCTCTCCTCAGACATATGTGAGAACAGCAATGGATCTTAGTTACAACCTGCTAAGATCATAGAAAACTCAGGCAGATTCTTCTTCTATTTACTGCCTGGGATAAAATAGTACAACTCCGGTACCATTTAAAATAACAAACTTTTGATTGAAGATAAAAAACTAACTATATTTCACCACTCTCTCTTACTACCTCCATGCGTGTTGAGAGTTGCAAGAGAATGACTGGATATGGCAGTTATGGGAGGAGCTATATAACAGCTCTGCTGTGGGTGTCCTCTTGCAACTTCCTGTTGGGAATAAGAATATGCCACAAGTAATGGATGATCCGTGGACTGGATACACCTTACAAGAGAAAATGAATATTTCACATGCCAATGTTCTGCACATATAAGAATATGTTCTATTTATTCATAAATACAGATTTCCACATATATCTGATGTTGTTTTTGGTAAAATATATATTTATACCTTAATGATAATCACATTACTTTCAACTTTTAATACAAGTGCGCAAACAGCCACGATAAACCCCTTTTCGCTCGCTGCATAACTGTTAGCGAGCCACTCGTAATTTGGCCCTTAATGTCTTCAATAAATTGGGATTGATAAAGCAGGAGACATTATATGAAATAGCCAGACAGACTCACATACAAATATATTTAGAGTTAGGAGAAAGAAGAAAAGTGTAGGACCTATTTAGGGACGATACAAATTAAGGGTGAATTTATTCTGAAGGAAGGAAAGAGTGGAAAGGGTTAAATGGGAAGTGTAGTTTGCTGACAGTGAGGGAATAAGGGGAGGAGATTCAGAAGTGATAAAAGGAAAGTAAAATAGAAAATAAATCACTAACCTGTTTTTTGTCTTCCCTCCCAGCCCTCCCTGTGGTTTATGTCATTCCTTTTTACAGGCGATGAAGCAGATGGATTGCGGTTCGTGATTTAAGCTGGCTTAGTTTCCCTTGGCAGGGGGCTGCATAGTCATGTGGACCTTGGTAAGCCCAGGGGCAGTAATAGTAGTATGGGGTCTCCCGTCGGGACTAACAGTCTTTTGGCTGGGGGACCGATGTCTATCCAGTTTGGAGACCCCGCAACCCGGTAGGTAGTTGGGAGTTGGCATGGCGTCATGCTTTCTCAGGGCGGAAAGGGGTGTGGCAACAAGGATATTTCTTAGGACAAGGATAGAGGGAAGGGACAGTGAGCGTTGAGGACCCTAGTCGCCGAGGGGCTAGGGATTGGTCGGCTCGCTGGGCGATCTTCCTTGAGCGAACAAGTAGGCGGAATGAGGGCTTCCTCATTCCCAGGGCGGCCACACCCCTTAGTGGGTTGTTAGGACAGGGTATCTTGCCAGCTAGTAGCAGTTGTTATTTATTCAATTAGTTAATTCTGTTAATAAAGCAACCCCTCCCCCCGTTGGGGGAGGTTGGTTTTTTCTTCCCAACCCTGAGTGTTGTGTCTTTATTTAAATGGTATGGGTTATTAAGTTGTTGGCTTGTGTATTATTCTTGTATGGATTCAGGTAAGAAATGTATCCCCTTAATACAATTTTAGGAGCTGTGGCTCCCTGGATCCCAGTATTTATCAAGTCCTGTATTAAAGAAACATAAAGTCCTTTATATCCATTCTCAGTGGTAGGAAAGCATATTTTTGGGTTTCTTGGAAATAATAAATTAGGCAATGTAGATGACACACTGTCATGTGTAGCCAGCCACTTCCAAGTGTGTTATTAAATGAGGTTTATCTATAAGGAATAGGTAAATGGAGGTGGTGGAGGATTTTCACAGCACCCCTTTATAAGCTGTGTTTACCTGTGTAAGGACACCATAATACTGCTTACAACCATTAAGAATCACAGTGCACAGCTATCCCTCTCAATGTTATGGATGCTATAAAATATGCCTGCTGCACCTTCCTAGTTATATACCTCCTCTCACTAGCCTGCCTATTGTATCTGTTGACTATAACCTGCCTACAGTACCTGTCAGCTGCTTTGCTCTCAACTACAATTTGTTTTTTATCCCTTGCCACTACATTGTTGTGATTCTGACCTCAAGTCTATTTCCTGATATATAGGTCCAACCCTCAAGACTTTGTTATTACTGTCAGCTTGCGATGCTCAGGGCCAGTTCAAGATCTTGTGCTACCTGGGTCCAAGAATGCAATGATGCCCCCTAGTATTAACATTACTGATTAGCATATCAACCTACTAGCCTGGCCGCTGACCTTACAAAGCCTACCTGCATGCAACTAACGCTTATGCACACATGTGGGAAGGTAGTTTGGGAATCCATTTGTCCCACCTTGAATGTTTCCCCTGACCTGTGTCTTTGTGCATGATGAGGTTATGCTGCTGGGAACCTGTGACTTCCCCCACAGAGGCAGAGGACCGGAGCGGTCAAGGTCTAACAGTCACTGACTCACTGAAGTGCTGCCCCTTGTCCAGTGCTGCCTGGGTCTGTTGGACTTACTTGGTCCCATGATTGATCCGGCCCTGGCGATGCTAAGAGTTCATGAATAGAAAAATAAAAAGCTACTAGTTTCATCCCTTATCCAGACCTTTGTCAAGCCAAAAATGTGCAAAAAAAAATAGTCTATAAAAATGAAAAGTGTACATTTAAAAGCAGCAATTTAACACTATAGAGGTTGGAATGACAAAGGGTGAAGTGATAAATTAAGCACCAATTAAATTATCTAATTAATAGTATTTAATTAGCCAAATAAAAACAATACATTGCTAAGGAAATATCAAATGAAAACCGGTAAATAGAAAATAGATCTTACTAGCAAAAAATGTCTATAGTGAGCTGTATACAAAATTTCTGTGTCCCCCAAAAACACATATTACATACATAAATTGCAAGGCAGCTCTCTAAACATTTTGACTATTTAAGGGCTTTGTCTGTTGAGTCACTGAGTAGATACAGCTGGACCACTCCATAAGTCAGTGTAGTCAAACCCATGAGTAAGTTATAAACAAGGAACAGACTATTATTAATTTTTTTGTGGAGTGCCAACAGATCCTCAGAGTTGTATATGCAAAGTTTCTGGGTAGTCAACATTGAAATATTCATACATATGTGTTAATGGCACTTTCACATGCTTTATTGATCTGGTGTTTTTGCTAGTTGTGTGCATAACTTCACAAAAATAGGTTATAACCAGCCAATAGAAAGAACTGTGTCATCAAATTCATACATTGTTGTACAGTATATATCATGTTATTGAGACAAGACAGACAGGCATGGTAGATCTAAAATTAAAAAGTGTGTTTGTTTTTATTGTAAAAACAAACATACATACAAATATGCAGAACACAAATACTGCATACATCACACACTTTTCAAACACAAACTCTTTTGCAAACAGAGGCCTAGATTTGGAGTTTGGCGGATCCCCTTACGTCATTTGCGTATCCTATCTTTTCAATGGGATCTTTCTAACTCCGGTATTTAGAGTCGTGTCTGAAATCTAACGACAAAACTCCAGCCGCAGAAAAAAAGTCAGTAGTTAAGAGCTTTCTGGGCTAACGCCGGTTCATAAAGCTCTTAACTACTGTGCTCTAAAGTACACTAACACCCATAAACTACCTATGTACCCCTAAACCGAGGTCCCCCCACATCGCCGCCACTCTATTCATTTTTTTTAACCCCTAATCTGCCGACCGCCACCTACGTTATACTTATGTACCCCTAATCTGCTGCCCCTAACACCGCCGACCCCTGTATTATATTTATTAACCCCTAACCTGCCCCCCACAATGTCACCGCCAGCTACCTACAATAATTAACCCCTAATCTGCCGACCGCAAAGCGCCGCCACCTTTGGAAAGCCTTTGAGCCCTTTAGAGATGTCCTATAGAATACAGGGGACTCCTGAGGGAAGCTGGATGTCACAGTTTGCAATTTTAACTGCAACAACTGTAACTTTTATACTACAACAGTGGAAAGCCTCAGGAAACTGTTTCTAGGCAAAATTTAAGCCAGCCATGTGGAAAAAACTAGGCCCCAATAAAGTTTTATCACCAAAGCATATATAAAAATAATTAAACATGCCAGCAAACATTTTATATTGCAATTTTATAAGGGTATTACCCCTGAGAGTAAGCATGATACTAGTCGCTATTAAATCACTGTATTCAGGCTTAACTTACATTAATCCGGTATCAGCAGCATTTTCTAGCATTTTCCATTTCTAGAAAAAATTGTAACTGCACATACCATATAGCAGAGTAACCTGCACGCCATTCTCCCGCTGAAGTTACCTCTCTCCTCAGACATATGTGAGAACAGCAATGGATCTTAGTTACAACCTGCTAAGATCATAGAAAACTCAGGCAGATTCTTCTTCTATTTACTGCCTGGGATAAAATAGTACAACTCCGGTACCATTTAAAATAACAAACTTTTGATTGAAGATAAAAAACTAACTATATTTCACCACTCTCTCTTACTACCTCCATGCGTGTTGAGAGTTGCAAGAGAATGACTGGATATGGCAGTTATGGGAGGAGCTATATAACAGCTCTGCTGTGGGTGTCCTCTTGCAACTTCCTGTTGGGAATAAGAATATGCCACAAGTAATGGATGATCCGTGGACTGGATACACCTTACAAGAGAAAATGAATATTTCACATGCCAATGTTCTGCACATATAAGAATATGTTCTATTTATTCATAAATACAGATTTCCACATATATCTGATGTTGTTTTTGGTAAAATATATATTTATACCTTAATGATAATCACATTACTTTCAACTTTTAATACAAGTGCGCAAACAGCCACGATAAACCCCTTTTCGCTCGCTGCATAACTGTTAGCGAGCCACTCGTAATTTGGCCCTTAATGTCTTCAATAAATTGGGATTGATAAAGCAGGAGACATTATATGAAATAGCCAGACAGACTCACATACAAATATATTTAGAGTTAGGAGAAAGAAGAAAAGTGTAGGACCTATTTAGGGACGATACAAATTAAGGGTGAATTTATTCTGAAGGAAGGAAAGAGTGGAAAGGGTTAAATGGGAAGTGTAGTTTGCTGACAGTGAGGGAATAAGGGGAGGAGATTCAGAAGTGATAAAAGGAAAGTAAAATAGAAAATAAATCACTAACCTGTTTTTTGTCTTCCCTCCCAGCCCTCCCTGTGGTTTATGTCATTCCTTTTTACAGGCGATGAAGCAGATGGATTGCAGTTCGTGATTTAAGCTGGCTTAGTTTCCCTTGGCAGGGGGCTGCATAGTCATGTGGACCTTGGTAAGCCCAGGGGCAGTAATAGTAGTATGGGGTCTCCCGTCGGGACTAACAGTCTTTTGGCTGGGGGACCGATGTCTATCCAGTTTGGAGACCCCGCAACCCGGTAGGTAGTTGGGAGTTGGCATGGCGTCATGCTTTCTCAGGGCGGAAAGGGGTGTGGCAACAAGGATATTTCTTAGGACAAGGATAGA
The DNA here is from genome assembly GCF_027579735.1 of Bombina bombina. NCBI lineage: Eukaryota > Metazoa > Chordata > Amphibia > Anura > Bombinatoridae > Bombina > Bombina bombina. The sequence continues at coordinate 1,354,151,674 of NC_069499.1, read as the reverse complement.
GGGAAGGGACAGTGAGCGTTGAGGACCCTAGTCGCCGAGGGGCTAGGGATTGGTCGGCTCGCTGGGCGATCTTCCTTGAGCGAACAAGTAGGCGGAATGAGGGCTTCCTCATTCCCAGGGCGGCCACACCCCTTAGTGGGTTGTTAGGACAGGGTATCTTGCCAGCTAGTAGCAGTTGTTATTTATTCAATTAGTTAATTCTGTTAATAAAGCAACCCCTCCCCCCGTTGGGGGAGGTTGGTTTTTTCTTCCCAACCCTGAGTGTTGTGTCTTTATTTAAATGGTATGGGTTATTAAGTTGTTGGCTTGTGTATTATTCTTGTATGGATTCAGGTAAGAAATGTATCCCCTTAATACAATTTTAGGAGCTGTGGCTCCCTGGATCCCAGTATTTATCAAGTCCTGTATTAAAGAAACATAAAGTCCTTTATATCCATTCTCAGTGGTAGGAAAGCATATTTTTGGGTTTCTTGGAAATAATAAATTAGGCAATGTAGATGACACACTGTCATGTGTAGCCAGCCACTTCCAAGTGTGTTATTAAATGAGGTTTATCTATAAGGAATAGGTAAATGGAGGTGGTGGAGGATTTTCACAGCACCCCTTTATAAGCTGTGTTTACCTGTGTAAGGACACCATAATACTGCTTACAACCATTAAGAATCACAGTGCACAGCTATCCCTCTCAATGTTATGGATGCTATAAAATATGCCTGCTGCACCTTCCTAGTTATATACCTCCTCTCACTAGCCTGCCTATTGTATCTGTTGACTATAACCTGCCTACAGTACCTGTCAGCTGCTTTGCTCTCAACTACAATTTGTTTTTTATCCCTTGCCACTACATTGTTGTGATTCTGACCTCAAGTCTATTTCCTGATATATAGGTCCAACCCTCAAGACTTTGTTATTACTGTCAGCTTGCGATGCTCAGGGCCAGTTCAAGATCTTGTGCTACCTGGGTCCAAGAATGCAATGATGCCCCCTAGTATTAACATTACTGATTAGCATATCAACCTACTAGCCTGGCCGCTGACCTTACAAAGCCTACCTGCATGCAACTAACGCTTATGCACACATGTGGGAAGGTAGTTTGGGAATCCATTTGTCCCACCTTGAATGTTTCCCCTGACCTGTGTCTTTGTGCATGATGAGGTTATGCTGCTGGGAACCTGTGACTTCCCCCACAGAGGCAGAGGACCGGAGCGGTCAAGGTCTAACAGTCACTGACTCACTGAAGTGCTGCCCCTTGTCCAGTGCTGCCTGGGTCTGTTGGACTTACTTGGTCCCATGATTGATCCGGCCCTGGCGATGCTAAGAGTTCATGAATAGAAAAATAAAAAGCTACTAGTTTCATCCCTTATCCAGACCTTTGTCAAGCCAAAAATGTGCAAAAAAAAATAGTCTATAAAAATGAAAAGTGTACATTTAAAAGCAGCAATTTAACACTATAGAGGTTGGAATGACAAAGGGTGAAGTGATAAATTAAGCACCAATTAAATTATCTAATTAATAGTATTTAATTAGCCAAATAAAAACAATACATTGCTAAGGAAATATCAAATGAAAACCGGTAAATAGAAAATAGATCTTACTAGCAAAAAATGTCTATAGTGAGCTGTATACAAAATTTCTGTGTCCCCCAAAAACACATATTACATACATAAATTGCAAGGCAGCTCTCTAAACATTTTGACTATTTAAGGGCTTTGTCTGTTGAGTCACTGAGTAGATACAGCTGGACCACTCCATAAGTCAGTGTAGTCAAACCCATGAGTAAGTTATAAACAAGGAACAGACTATTATTAATTTTTTTGTGGAGTGCCAACAGATCCTCAGAGTTGTATATGCAAAGTTTCTGGGTAGTCAACATTGAAATATTCATACATATGTGTTAATGGCACTTTCACATGCTTTATTGATCTGGTGTTTTTGCTAGTTGTGTGCATAACTTCACAAAAATAGGTTATAACCAGCCAATAGAAAGAACTGTGTCATCAAATTCATACATTGTTGTACAGTATATATCATGTTATTGAGACAAGACAGACAGGCATGGTAGATCTAAAATTAAAAAGTGTGTTTGTTTTTATTGTAAAAACAAACATACATACAAATATGCAGAACACAAATACTGCATACATCACACACTTTTCAAACACAAACTCTTTTGCAAACAGAGGCCTAGATTTGGAGTTTGGCGGATCCCCTTACGTCATTTGCGTATCCTATCTTTTCAATGGGATCTTTCTAACTCCGGTATTTAGAGTCGTGTCTGAAATCTAACGACAAAACTCCAGCCGCAGAAAAAAAGTCAGTAGTTAAGAGCTTTCTGGGCTAACGCCGGTTCATAAAGCTCTTAACTACTGTGCTCTAAAGTACACTAACACCCATAAACTACCTATGTACCCCTAAACCGAGGTCCCCCCACATCGCCGCCACTCTATTCATTTTTTTTAACCCCTAATCTGCCGACCGCCACCTACGTTATACTTATGTACCCCTAATCTGCTGCCCCTAACACCGCCGACCCCTGTATTATATTTATTAACCCCTAACCTGCCCCCCACAATGTCACCGCCAGCTACCTACAATAATTAACCCCTAATCTGCCGACCGCAAAGCGCCGCCACCTACATTATAGCTATGTACCCCTAATCTGCTGCCCCTAACACCGCCGACCCCTATATTATATTTATTAACCCCTAATCTGCCGCCCTCAACGTCGCCTCCACCTGCCTACACTTATTAACCCCTAATCTGCCGACCGGACCGCACCGCTATTATAATAAAGTTATTAACCCCTAATCCGCCTCACTAACCCTATAATAAATAGTATTAACCCCTAATCTGCCCTCCCTAACATCGCCGACACCTAACTTCAAACATTAACCCCTAATCTGCCGACCGGAGCTCACCGCTATTCAAATAAATGTATTAACCCCTAAAGCTAAGTCTAACCCTAACACCCCCCTAAGTTAAATATAATTTTTATCTAACGAAATAAATTAACTCTTATTAAATAAATTATTCCTATTTAAAGCTAAATACTTACCTGTAAAATAAATCCTAATATAGCTACAATATAAATTATAATTATATTATAGCTATTTTAGGATTAATATTTATTTTACAGGTAACTTTGTATTTATTTTAACCAGGTACAATAGCTATTAAATAGTTAAGAACTATTTAATAGCTACCTAGTTAAAATAATTAAAAAATTACCTGTAAAATAAATCCTAACCTAAGTTACAATTAAACCTAACACTACACTATCAATAATTAAATTAAATAAAATACCTACAATTACCTACAATTAAACCTAACACTACACTATCAATAAATTAATTAAATACAATACCTACAAATAACTACAATGAAATAAACTAACTAAAGTACAAAAAATAAAAAAGAACTAAGTTACAAAATATAAAAAAATATTTACAAACATAAGAAAAATATTACACCAATTTTAAACTAATCACACCTACTCTAAGCCCCCTAATAAAATAACAAAGCCCCCCAAAATAAAAAAATGCCCTACCCTATTCTAAATTACTAAAGCTCAAAGCTCTTTTACCTTACCAGCCCTGAACAGGGCCCTTTGCGGGGCATGCCCCAAGAAGTTCAGCTCTTTTGCCTGTAAAAAAAAAACATACAATACCCCCCCAACATTACAACCCACCACCCACATACCCCTAATCTAACCCAAACCCCCCTTAAATAAACCTAACACTAAGCCCCTGAAGATCTTCCTACCTTATCTTCACCATACCAGGTTCACCGATCGATCCAGAAGAGCTCCTCCGATGTCCTGATCCAAGCCCAAGCGGGGGGCTGAAGAGGTCCATGATCCGGCTGATGTCTTCATCCAAGCGGGAGCTGAAGAGGTCCATGATCCGGATGAAGTCTTCTATCAACGGCATCTTCAATCTTCTTTCTTCGGGAGCCATCATCTTCCATCCGACGCGGAACATCCTCTTCTCCCGACGCCTACTAGCCGAATGACGGTTCCTTTAAATGACGTCATCCAAGATGGTGTCCCTCGAATTCCGATTGGCTGATAGGATTCTATCAGCCAATCGGAATTAAGGTAGGAATATTCTGATTGGCTGATGGAATCAGCCAATCAGAATCAAGTTCAATCCGATTGGCTGATCCAATCAGCCAATCAGATTGAACTTGCATTCTATTGGCTGATCGGAACAGCCAATCCCACAAGAGAAAGCACACACTCAAAGCTGTCAGGAAATGGTCAACCGCGATCTGCTAAATAAAACCTAACACCTAACGCATGCGCAATGTCTATCTACCTGCCAACCGCGATCTGCTAAATAAAATCTAACACCTAACGCATGCGCAATGTCTATCTACCTGTCAACCGCGATCCCCCGCCGCAATCCCTAATAAAGTATTTAACCCCTAAACCGCCGCTCCCGGACCCCGCCGCCAGCTACATTAAAAGTATAACCCCCTAACTAATGTGATCCCCCTACACCGTCGACAGCTACATTACATACCCCCTAATGTGAGCTCCTACCCCGCCGCCAGCTATATTAAACTACCCCCTAATGTGAGCACCTTACCCCGCCACCAGCTATATTAAACTACCCCCTAATGTGAGCCCCTTACACCGCCGCCAGCTACATTAAACTACCCCCTATTGTGAGCTCCTACCCCGCCGCCAGCTATATTAAATGTATTAACCCCTAATCTAATCCCCCTACCCCGCCGCCAGCTATATTAAATTAATTAACCCCTAATCTAATCCCCCTACACCGCCGCCAGCTATATTAAATGAATTAACCCCTTATCTAATCCCCCTACACCGCCGCCAGCTATATTAAATGAATTAACCCCTTATCTAATCCCCCTACACCGCCGCCAGCTATATTAAATACATTAACCCCTAATCTAATCCCCCTAAATTAATCACCTCTATTACCAGCCCTTAAAAGGGCCTTTTGCGTGACATTGCCCCAAAGTAACAGCTCTATTGCCAGCCCTTAAAAGGGCTTTTTGCGGGGCATGCCCCAAAAAAATCAGCTCTTTTACCAGCCCTTAAAAGGGCTTTTTGCGGGGCATAGTCACAAAGTAATCAGCTCTTTTGCCTATAATCTAAATCCCCCTACACCGCCGCCACCTATAATAAATGTACTACCCCCTAATCTAATCCCCCTACACCGCCGCCACCTATATTAAATAGATTAACCCCTAATCGAATCCCCCTACACCGCCGCCACCTATATTAACTATATTAACCCTAATTATATTAGGGTTAATATAGTTAATATAGTTATTATATTATATATATTAACTATATTAACCCTAATTATATTAGGGTTAATATAGTTAATATCGTTATTATATTATATATATATATTAAGTATAATAACCCTATCTAACTCTAACATCCCTAACTAAATTCTTATTAAAATAAATCTAATTAATATTATTAATTAAAATATTCCTATTTAAATCTAAATACCTATAAAATAAACCCTAAGATAGCTACAATGTAATTAATAATTACATTGTAACTATTTTAGGGTTTATATTTATTTTACAGGTAACTTGGTATTTATTTTAGCTAGGTACAATAGCTATTAAATAGTTAATAACTATTTAATAGCTACCTAGTTAAAATAATTACCAATTTACTTGTAAAATAAATCCTAACCTAAGTTACAAATACACCTACACTATCAATAAATTAAATAAACTACAAATATCTAAACTAAACTACAATTAAATACACTAAACTAAATTAAAAAAAAAAACACTAAATTACAAAAAATAAAAAAAGATTACAAGAATTTTAAGCTAATTACACCTATTCTAAGCCCCCTAATAAAATAACAAAGCCCCCAAAATAAAAAAAAATTCCCTACCCTAATCTAAATAACAAAAGTTAACAGCTCTATTACCAGCCCTTAAAAGGGCCTTTTGTGGGGCATGCCCCAAAGAATTCAGCTCTTTTGCCTGTAAAAAAACAACAACACCCCCCCCATTACAACCCACCACCCACATACCCCTATTCTAACCCACCCTATTCCCCCTTAAAAAAATCTAAGTCTAACCCCCAAGTGCTCCTTACCTGTCCTGAAGACCAGCGGAGAAGGTCCTGTTCCAGGCGGCGACCTCTTCTTCTTCCAGGATCCAGACGGCGCGGAGCGGAGGAGTTGAAGACCGATGACCGCGGAGCTGAAGACCGTCCATCTGGAACTGAAGACCGGCGATGCTGGAACTGAAGATCTGCGACGCTGGAACCGAAGACCTCTGGAACTGAAGACCGGAGCCGGAACGTGGAGGATCCTCTTCATACGATCTCCGCCGTACACTGAATAGGAATTCAAGGTACGCAATTAAAAATGGCGTCCCTTGAATTCCTATTGGCTGATTTGAGCCTTCAAAATTCAAATCAGGAAATCGGATGCAAGCTACTTTAATTCTATTGGCTGACTTGAATAGCCAATAGAATAAGAGCTACTGTAATTCTATTGGCTGATTAGAATAGCCAATAGAATTACAGTAGGTCTTATTCTATTGGCTATTCAAATCAGCCAATAGAATTAAAGTAGCTTGCATCCGATTGGCTGATTTGAATTTGAAGGCTCAAATCAGCCAATAGGAATTCAAGGGACGCCATTTTTAATCGCGTACCTTGAATTCCTATTTAGTGTACGGCAGCGATCGTATGAAGAGGATCCTCCACGTTCCGGCTCCGGTCTTCAGTTCCAGAGGTCTTCGGTTCCAGCGTCGCCGATCTTCAGTTCCAGCATTGCCGGTCTTCAGTTCCAGATGGACGGTCTTCAGCTCCGCGGTCATCGGTCTTCAACTCCTCCGCTCCACGCCGGCTGGATCCTGGAAGAAGAAGAGGTCGCCGTCTGGAACAAGACCTTCTCTGCCGGTCTTCAGGACAGGTAAGGAGCACTTGGGGGTTAGACTTAGGTTTTTTAAGGGGGGATTGGGTGGGTTAGAATAGGGGTATGTGGGTTGTAATGGGGGGGTGTTGTTGTTTTTTACAGGCAAAAGAGCTGAATTCTTTGGGGCATGCCCCACAAACGTCCCTTTTAAGGGCTGGTAATAGAGCTGTTAACTTTTATAATTTAGATTAGGGTAGGGAATTTTTTTTATTTTGGGGAGCTTTGATATTTTATTAGGGGGCTTAGAATAGGTGTAATTAGCTTAAAATTCTTGTAATCTTTTTTTATTTTTTGTAATTTAGTGTTTGGTTTTTTTGTAATTTAGTTTAGTGTATTAAATTGTAGTTTAGTTTAGATATTTGTAGTTTATTTATTTTATTGATAGTGTAGGTGTATTTGTAACTTAGGTTAGGATTTATTTTACAGGTAAATTGGTAATTATTTTAACTAGGTAGCTATTAAATAGTTATTAACTATTTAATAGCTATTGTACCTAGTTAAAATAAATACCAAGTTACCTGTAAAATAAATATAAACCCTAAAATAGCTACAATGTAATTATTAATTACATTGCAGCTATCTTAGGGTTTATTTTATAGGTAAGTATTTAGATTTAAATAGGAATATTTTAATTAATAATATTAATATTAATTAGATTTATTTTAATAAGAATTTAGTTAGGGATGTTAGAGTTAGATAGGGTTATTATACTTAATATATATATATAATATAGTAACGATATTAACTATATTAACCCTAATATAATTAGGGTTAATATAGTTAATATATATAATATAATATAATAACTATATTAACTATATTAACCCTAATATAATTAGGGTTAATATAGTTAATATAGGTGGCGGTGGTGTAGGGGGATTAGATTAGGGGTTAATCTATTTAATATAGGTGGCGGCGGTGTAGGGGGATTAGATTAGGGGTTAATACATTTAATATAGGTGGCGGCGGTGTAGGGGGATTAGATTAGGGGTTAATACATTTATTATAGGTGGCGGCGGTGTAGGGGGATTTAGATTAGATGCAAAAGAGCTGATTTCTTTGTGACAATGCCCTGCAAAAAGCCCTTTTAAGGGCTGGTAAAAGAGCTGATTTCTTTGGGGCATGCTCCGCAAAAAGCCCTTTTTTAAGGGCTGGCAATAGAGCTGTTACTTTGGGGCAATGTCACGCAAAAGGCCCTTTTAAGGGCTGGTAATAGAGGTGATTACTTTAGGGGTATTAGATTAGGGGTTAATGTATTTAATATAGCTGGCGGCGGTGTAGGGGGATTAAATTAGGGGTTAATTAATTTAATATAGCTGGCGGCGGGGTAGGGGGATTAGATTAGGGGTTAGTAATTTTAATATAGCTGGCGGCGGGGTAGGAGCTCACATTAGGGGGTAGTTAATATAGATGGCGGCGGTGTAAGGGGCTCACATTAGGGGGTAGTTAATATAGATGGCGGCGGTGTAAGGGGCTCACATTAGGGGGTAGGTAATATAGATGGCGGCGGTGTAAGGGGCTCACATTAGGGGGTAGGTAATATAGATGGCGGCGGTGTAGGAGCTCACATTAGGGGGTTATATAGATAAAATAGGTAGCGGCGGTGTAGGGGGCTCACATTAGGGGGTAATATAGATAATGTAGGTGGCGGCGGGGTCCGGGAGCGGAGGTTTAGGGGTTAATAACTTTATTAGGTGCGGCGGGGTCCGGGAGCGGCGGTTTAGGGGTTAATACATGTATTATTATTAGGAGAGTGAGGGGGGATAGCGGATAGAGGGGTATACGTGTCAGGCTATGTTTGGGAGGCGTGTTAGACAGTACGGGTGATTTAATAACTTAGTCAGGTTTTTTTATGCGGCGGCAGTTTCTAAAGTGCCGTAAGTCACTGGCGACTCCAGAAATTTGTACTTACGTAGATTTCTGGACATCGCTGGTTTGTTAGACTTACGGCACTTTAGCCTCTGACGGCGCCGTATATGGGATAGCTCGAGTTGTGAGCTGAAACTACAGGCGGGGCAGGTTTCCACGCTTGCGCCGAAACCTGTGCCGTATATCGGATCGCGCCCCTAATCTGTTGAAATATAAACATTAAAAGAAATCCTGCAAAAAGTTGCTCACAAAATGTTTTTTAATGGATTGGAGGAACACTATTTGAATTGTCTTGATGCAAAGTATTTATGTAATAAATGCGGTGCATAGGCACTGGAAAATCACTGAATACAATATTTTTCAAATTGATTGAAATTGTTTCATATTTACATGGCTATGCTGATGGACTGAAATAAACTTCATAGTGTTCTATTTTGTGTTATTAGTTGTTCTATGAGCAAAAAGCTTCTCTCTTTGGAAACTAATATATAAGGAGTAATGCTATTGCAGTTGTTGCCATGGTTATCAGTTTTGTGGTGTTGATGATGGATGGTATGTTTTGGATAGAAGATGTACAATCATGTTGTGAATTCCTCTAAAATGGTAGAAGTCAGATTAAAATAAAAACTGTTGTAGAAGTTAAGGGGATACTAAACCCAATTTTTTTCTTTCATGATTCAGATAGAAAGTTGCTTAAAATTGCATGCTCTAATTTACTCCTATTAACAATTTTTCTTTGTTCTCTGGCTATCTTTATTTTTTTTTAAAAAAACAGGAATGTAAGCTTAAGAGCAGGCCCATTTTTGGTTCAGAACCTGGGTAGCACTTGATGATTGGCGGCTAAATGTAGCCACCAATCAGCAAGTGCTACCCAGGTGCTGAACCAAAAATGGGACAGTTCCTAACCTTACATTTCTGCTTTTTCAAATAAAGATAGCAAGAGAATGAAGAAAAAATGATAATAGGAGTAAATAAGAAAGTTGCTTAAAATTGCAGGCTCTATCTGAATCATGAAAGAACATGTGGGTTTAGTATCCCTTTAAAGATGTATAAAAGTGCAAAAAGAAAATGCTCTAATATGTTAGAGCATTTATTATTGCTTTGTTTCTTGCATATAAGTGTGCTATTAACCCCTGCAAAATGGTTAAACACATAGTTAAAGTCAGCTCCAGAGTAGCAATGTATTACTTTAAGTTAGTTGAACACATCCGGTGATCCAATGACAAGAGGCCTATATTTGTAGTCACTAATCATCTGCTAGCTCCCAGTAGTGTAGAATACATTCATATTCTACATATTCAACAAAGAGCACCAAGAGAACAAAAAAAATTTAAGTGAATTTAAGTATCTTACAATTACATGCTCTGTCCGACTCTGAATCATGTATGCATATGCAGTGAAAACCCTGCAAGGTTTTTCCCATTTATAGGAGATTTAAATAGGTAATGTATGCATATTGTAAGTTTACATACATCTAAAGATCTATTTAAACAGACTGCTTTTGTTTATTATTACACTGTCCCTTTAATTTTGACTTTTCCATCCCTTTAATAAAAACACTTAGAAGATGACCATATTTTGCATTTTATGCATCTGCCATGATTTGGCCAAATTTTTTATTATTATTTCAGTTTAGATTTAATTATCCTTTGTCATATCCATTTGCTTATTTTTTTTTGCTACTAAATGACATCTTATAAAACTCTGGTTTTTACATAAAACTCTGGTAATTACTTATCACAAGGATCATTACATTTATTCAAAGGATTTGTTCAAGAGGTAAATTTAATTCTCATATGAAAATATAACATTTGTTTTAGAAGAAATTCAGGAAAAGGCTGGAACCTAAGTGTGTAAGTTAAAAACCCAAAACTCCAAAATGCATCTCACCAATTCATCTGGCAGACATAAATATGAAAGAAATTAATAGGGTAAGATCAAAGAGTTTTTAATTTACCTCTAGAAACACCAGAAGCAGATTCCATGCTGCTACTTAATTCTTAACATCTTGTGTTGAAGAATTGAATTATAAATAGTATCTCACCCCAGTGCTTGCTGGCACAGCTGATACTTCCAAACTGCTGTTAAATCTAATTATCTTGTTTACTTTGATTTTAGTTTGATTGGTGACGCCCAGTCAAGGGGTGTTTCTGTTTGGTCTCAGATTTAGGAATTTGTTTTTTTTCATAGACATATGATAAATATTTTTTTCCTATTTTCTTAAATTGATTCTCTTGTCTATACATATGTGTGGAGGTTTAAGCATTATTATTTCTCAAATAAAGGGACACTGAACCCAAATTTTTTCTTTCATGGTTCAGATAGAGCATGCAATTTTAACTTTCTAATTTACTCCTATTGTCAATTTTTCTTCATTCTCTTGGTATCTTTATTTGACAAAGCAGGAATGTAAGCTTACAAGCCGGACCATCTTTGGTTCAGCACCTGGGTAGCGCTTGCTGATTGGTGGCTAAATGTAGCCACCAATCAGCAAGCGCTACCCAGGTGCTGAACCAAAAATGGGCTGCCTCCTAAGCTTACATGAAGAATTGATAATAGGAGTAGATTAGAAAGTTGATTAAAATGGCATGCTCTATCTGAATCATGAATGAAAAAAAAACTAAATTTATACTTACCTGATAAATTGATTTCTTCTATAATAAGACGAGTCCACCGATTCATCCTTTACTTGTGGGATATTATCCTTCCCTACAGGAAGTGGCAAAGAGCACCACAGTAGAGCTGTCTATATAGCTCCTCCCTTAGCTCCACCCCCCAGTCATTCGACCGAAGGTACAGGAAGAAAAAGGAGAAACTACAAGGTGCAGAGGTGACTGAGTTTAACTCAAAAAAATATAATCTGTCTTAAAATGACAGGGCGGGCCGTGGACTCATCTTACCATAGAAGAAATCAATTTATCAGGTAAGCATAAATGTAGTTTTCTTCTATATAGGTAAGACAAGTCGACGGATTCATCCTTTACTTGTGGGATACAACACCAAAGCTACAGGACACGGATGAACGGGAGGGACAAGACAGATGGCTAAACAGAAGGCCCCACTGCTCGAAGAACTTTTCTCCCAAAAATAGCCTCAGAAGAAGCAAAAGTATCAAATTTGGAAAATTTGGAAAAGGTATGAAGCGAAGACCAAGTCGCAGCCTTACAAATCTGTTCAACAGAAGCATAATTTTTAAAAGCCCATGTGGAAGCCACCGCTCTAGTAGAGTGAGCTGTAATCCTTTCAGGAGGCTGCTGTCCAGCAGTCTCGTATGCCAAACGGATGATGCTTTTCAGCCAAAAAGAAAGAGAGGTAGCCTTAGCTTTTTGACCTCTACGTTTTCCAGAATAGACAACAAACAAAGAGGACGTTTGATGGAAATCTTTGGTTGCTTGCAAGTAAAACTTCAAAGCACGAACCACGTCCAAGTTGTGCAACCGACGCTCCTTCTTAGAGGAAGGATTAGGACACAGAGAAGGAACAACAATTTCCTGATTGATATTCCTATTAGTAACAACCTTAGGAAGGAATCCAGGTTTGGTATGCAAAACCACCTTATCAGCATGGAAAACAAGATAAGGCGTGTCGCATTGCAATGCAGATAATTCAGAAACTCTTCAAGCCGAAGAGATAGCAACTAAAAACAGAACTTTCCAAGATAGAAGCTTAATATCTATGGAATGCATAGGTTCAAACGGAACCCCTTGAAGAACTTTAAGAACTAAATTCAAACTCCATGGCGGAGCAACAGGTTTAAACACAGGCTTGATTCTAACTAAAGCCTGACAGAACGACTGAACGTCTGGAACATCTGCCAGACGTTTGTGCAGTAGAATCGATAAAGCAGATATCTGTCCCTTTAAGGAACTAGCTGATAACCCCTTCTCCAATCCTTCTTGGAGAAAGGACAAAATCCTAGGAATCCTGATCTTACTCCATGAGTAGCCTTTGGATTCGCACCAATAAAGATATTAACGTCATATCTTATGATAAATTTTCCTAAAAAACGGTTTGCATTCAGTGTCAACCATATATGTAATTGGCCCCATAAGAAAGCTAAGTAATGCCCCTCTTTTAGCTCTAGGATTACTGCTTACCCTTACCCTCCTGGGTATAATGTCAGTCTTTCTGAAATACACAGTCTCTCCAGAAAAAATATGACTGAACATACCTCATTGCTGCAAAGCATGAAACCGTTCCTCACACTGAAGTTTCCTGTACTCCTCAGCTTCTGTGGGAACAGCAAATGGACCTTAGTTACAAATGCTAAGATCATCATCCTCCATGCAGCAGTCTTCATCCATATGCTGCCTGAGAGTAAATAGTACAAACCGGTACCATTTAAAAATAACAAATTCTTGATTGAAGAATTAAAAACTAATATTTTATCACCTCTTTCATTTTACCCTTCCTAGTACTTAGAGTAGGCAAAGAGAATGACTGGGGGTGGAGCTAAGGGAGGAGCTATATAGACAGCTCTGCTGTGGTGCTCTTTGCCACATCCTGTAGGGAAGGATAATATCCCACAAGTAAAGGATGAATCCGTGGACTTGTCTTACCTATATAGAAGAAATGTGGTTCAGTATCGCTTTAAACATTAATCCTACTGGAGAAGGGTTATAGAGCCCTGGCACTAGAAAACCATAAAACTATTACTTATATTTTTAATGGTAAATAAAAAGGTGTAAACTATAATATTAGACTTAATAGTGCATGAAACCCAAAATGTTTCTTTCATAATTCAGACAGAGCAGAGAATTTTAAAAAGATTTCCATTTTACTTCGTTAATCATGTTCTCATGTTATTCTTTGTTGAAGAGATATCTAGATAGATAGCTTGATGCCATCTAGTGCCCTTGCTAATGTATAACACCATATAGTGTTGCAGACACGTGCACACTCCTGGACTTATCTTCCTTCTTTTCAACAAAGGATACCAAGAAAACTAGATAATATTAGTAAATTGGAAAGTTGCTTAAAATTATACGCGCTATCTGAATCATGAAAGAAAATTGTGGGTTTTTATGTCCCTTTAAATCTTATTGTATGCATTATGGTCTAAATATTAGAATAGATCAATGAAGCATCTTTAAATAATAAAATACCACTCCGTGCCTTCAGTTTGCCTCAAGCATTTTTCTTTTGCCCACTCTCCCAGTCCTCCTTTTTTGTTCCCCATTCACTGTCACTATCTCTATTTACAGACTATCTAGCCCTGTTTCTTTTCTTTCTCAGGGGAAACCCACCTATATACCTTGTTTAGAGTTCCAGGTGTCCAGTATTCAACAGGACAGTCCAGTATTTTAGCAAGCTGTCCAGCAAAATCTTAACAAAAATAATGGACCCTTTTTTAACATCCATGGGTTTTAGTTAAATGTAAAATGCCCTATTATGCCCCAATGCATTAAAAATATTGGGCAGAAAGAAATGTGACAAGGGAGTCAAATTATTGCTGTTTATTTATGGTGCAGCAGCTGAGAAAGTAAAATGGTTAATGTGTATGTTACTGGCAGCCATGGGGTAAAACAACTGCTCATTTGTGAAGATATATATGGTTTGATCAAGAGTGGGGCTTTTGGGAGGGAGCATTTTGTGACCCCAGCTGCCAATGTGCCCAGTAACCTAGTGATTGTTTAGTATTTTTGTGGTGGACAGCTAGCAAACCTAACCTTGTTCCTTGTTTATACTCTGTTACCTTTCAGTGCTTCATCTAATGTATTTGAAACTCTAACCAACCAACACAGTTATCTGCAGTTGTATACTTTCCTCTTCCTTAATTCAAGTCTCAGAGACTATGAGATTTATACATGCTGTAGATCATGCCTGAAATGAATCGATTCACCTATCTCTTCTTGTGTTTCATTACTAAGTATTGCTGACATTAACATCTATAGTTGTACAAAGTGCCCAATACATGATACCTCACACCTCCTACAAGAACTACTAGCAACATAGAAAACAATAATTACAACCCCAAGACTTAGCAAATGTATTTGGTTTATATTATTTGTACTTATAGCATAGGCGTTGATCACAATCCTTTAGAAAAGCTTATCAAGTGTTTAATCTACAAATTCCCCATAGGCTCTAATGGTGATTTTCTGTTGATAATAATTTGATAATTTTTTTTCTGAAGGATTGTTTTTGACACTTTAATTGCATGTTTATTTGTTATGTAATGTAGGCTTGAAAGGTATTTCCAGATGGTGACGTTCTGGTTCATTCTAGATGGGTGGTCTGGATTTTTCTTCTACACCTCAGTAAAGCAAATAGACTTGTGCTCCTGTAAAATACCTTATATCAGGGTCATGTCTCAAAGCTGACAAGGTTCTGCCAGTTTTATTTTATTTCTTATATAAAAACTTTATTATATAAGAGACAAATTAATTAAGAGAGTTGTTTTTGTTTTAAATTTAAATAATGTGGGGCTCGATCCGATATAAATCGTCGCCCGCAAAAGCCGACGATGCCAAAATCTGCGCGGGTTTGGTATCCTATATACGGCCTAACCTAGAAGTTACGCCCGTATATTTCTGCCGTCGCCCGTAGTTTTTTGGGCCATAGGCAGGTATACCAAACCCGCGCAGTTTGGTATCCAATATACAGTGTAAGGACTTACGAGGCGAAAATGGAGAAATCTTACTCCATTTTCACCTCGCCACAAAAAGCAGCCGTAAGAAGCCTTACGTTGTCTATTGGAGCCCCGTAACTCCCTAAACTAGCTGCTAAATAAAACCTAACGCCTAACGCATGCGCAATGTCTATCTAGCTGTCAACCGCGATCCCCCGCCGCAATCCCTAATAAAGTATTTAACCCCTAAACCGCCGCTCCAGGACCCCGCCGCAATCTACATAAACTAACCCTCTACTGTGAGCCCCTAAAACCGCCACCATCTAACTGATCTATCCCCTAATGTGAACCCCTAAAACCGCCGCCATCTACCTTATCTATCCCCTAATGTGAACCCCTTACACCGCCGCCACCTATATAAAAATTATTAACCCCTAATCTAATCCCCCTATACCGCCACCAGCTATATTAATATTATTAACCCCTAATCTAATATCCCTAAAGTAATAAGTTCTATTACCAGCCCTTAAAAGGGCCTTTTTGCGGGGCTTTGCCCCAAAGTAAACAGCTCTTTTGCTCTATAACCTGCCCTCCCTACACCGCCGCCACCTATATTAATAGTATTAACCCCTAATGTAAGCCCCTTACACCGCCGCCATCTATATTAAAATTATTAACCCCTAATTTAATCTACCTACCCCGCCGCCAGCTATATTATCTATATTAACCCTAAGTATATTATAGTTAATATAGTTATTACATTATATATATATAGTTAATATAGTTACTATAGTATTTATATTAACTATATTAACTCTATCTAACCCTAACACACCTAACTAAATTCTTATTAAATAAATCTAATTCATATTATAAACTAAAATATTCCTATTTAAATCTAAATACTTACCTATAAAATAAACCCTAAGATAGCTACAATATAATTAATAATTACATTGTAGCTATGTTAGGGTTTATATTTATTTTACAGGTAAATTGTTAATTATTTTAACTAGATATAATAGCTATTAAATAGTTATTAACTATTTAATAGCTACCTAGTTAAAATAATTACCCAATTACCTGTAAAATAAATCCTAACCTAAGTTACAAATACACCTACACTATCAATAAATTAAATAAACTACAAATATCTATCTAAAAATACAATTAAATAAACTAAACTAAATTACAACAAAAAAAAACACTAAATTACAAAAAATAAAAAAAAGATTACAAGATTTTAAGCTAATTACACCTATTCTAAGCCCCCTAATAAAATAATAAAGCCCCCCAAAATAAAAAAAATTCCTTACCCTATACTAAATTAAAAAAGTTCAAAGCTCTTTTACCTTACCAGCCCTTAAAAGGGCCTTTTGCGGGGCATGCCCCAAAGAAAACTGCTCTTTTGCCTGAAAAAAAACACAATACCACCCCCCAACATTACAACCCACCACCCACATACCCCTATTCTAAACCCACCCAAACCCCCCTTAAAAAAACCTAACACTACCCCCCCTGAAGATCTCCCTACCTTGTCTTCACCCAACCGGGCCGAACTCCTCATCCGATCCGGGCGATGTCTTTATCCAAGCGGCAAAGAAGAAGTCTTCATCCCGGCGATGTCTTTATCCAAGCGGCAAAGAAGAAGTCTTCATCCCGGCGATGTCTTCATCCAAGCGGCAGCAAAGCCTTCTTCCATCCGGCAGCATCTTCCATCAAGCGGCATCTTCAATATTCTTTCTTCGATCCTCCGACGCGGAACCTCCATCCCAGCCGACGACTGAACGACGAATGAGGTACCTTTAAATGACGTCATCCAAGATGGCATCCGTCGAATTCCGATTGGCTGATAGGATTCTATCAGCCAATCGGAATTAAGGTAGAAAAATCTGATTGGCTGATTGAATCAGCCAATCAGATTCAAGTTCAATCCGAATGGCTGATTTGTTTAGCTGATGTCTTTAGCTGATGGCTAAAGACATCGCCCGGATCGGATGAGGAGTTCGGCCCGGTTGGGTGAAGACAAGGTAGGGAGATCTTCAGGGGGGTAGTGTTAGGTTTTTTTAAGGGGGGTTTGGGTGGGTTTAGAATAGGGGTATGTGGGTGGTGGGTTGTAATGTTGGGGGATGGTATTGTGTGTTTTTTTCAGGCAAAAGAGCAGTTTTCTTCTGGGCATGCCCCGCAAAAGGCCCTTTTAAGGGCTGGTAAGATAAAAGAGCTTTGAACTTTTTTAATTTAGTATAGGGTAGGGAATTTTTTTATTTTGGGGGGCTTTATTATTTTATTAGGAGGCTTAGAATAGGTGTAATTAGTTTAAAATCTTGTAATCTTTTTTTTATTTTTTGTAACCTAGTGTTTGTTTGTTTTTTGTAATTTAGTTTAGTTTATTTAATTGTATTTTTAGATAGATATTTGTAGTTTCTTTAATTTATTGATAGTGTAGGTGTATTTGTAACTTAGGTTAGGATTTATTTTACAGGTAATTGGGTAATTATTTTAACTAGGTAGCTATTAAATAGTTAATAACTATTTAATAGCTATTATACCTAGTTAAAATAATTAACAATTTACCTGTAAAATAAATATAAACCCTAACATAGCTACAATGTAATTATTAATTATATTATAGCTATCTTAGGGTTTATTTTATAGGCAAGTATTTAGAATTAAATAGGAATATTTTAGTTTATAATATGAATTAGATTTATTTAATAAGAATTTAGTTAGGGGTGTTAGGGTTAGATAGAGTTAATATAGTTAATATAAATACTATAGTAACTATATTAACCCTAATATAATTAGGGTTAATATAGTTAATATATATAATGTAATAACTATATTAACTATAATATACTTAGGGTTAATATAGATAATATAGCTGGCGGCGGGGTAGGTAGATTAAATTAGGGGTTAATAATTTTAATATAGATGGCGGCGGTGTAAGGGGCTTACATTAGGGGTTAATACTATTAATATAGGTGGCGGCGGTGTAGGGAGGGCAGGTTATAGGGCAAAAGAGCTGTTTACTTTGGGGCAAAGCCCGCAAAAGGCCCTTTTAAGGGCTGGTAATAGAGATAATTATTTTAGGGGGATTAGATTAGCGGTTAATAATATTAATATAGCTGGCGGCGGTATATGGGGATTAGATTAGGGGTTAATAATTTTTATATAGGTGGTAGATAAGGTAGATAAGGTAGATGGCGGCGGTTTTAGGGGTTCACATTAGGGGATAGATCAGTTAGATGGTGGCGGTTTTAGGGGCTCACAGTAGGGGGTTAGTTTATGTAGATGGCGGCGGGGTCCGGGAGCGGCGGTTTAGGGGTTAATACATTTTTTATTGTTAGGATAGTGAGGGGGGATAGCGGATAGAGGGTTAGACGTGTCGGGCTATGTTTAGGAGGCGTGTTAGACAGTGCGGGTGATTTCATACTTTAGTCAGGTTTTGTAGGCGCCGGTAGTTTCTAACGTGGCGCAAGTCACTGGCGATGCCAGAAATTTGTACTTGCGCAGATTTCTTGACATCGCTGGTTTTTCCAACTTACGGCACGTTAGCATCTGACGGCGCCGTATATTGGATAGCTCGAGTTGCGAGCTGAAACTGCGGGCGACGCGGGTTCCCTCGCTTGCGCTGCAAACTACGCCGTATATCGGATCGCGCCCGTGTTCTGTAAGGCTATCTAGGAGGGTTTTGTGATGCTCTTACACTTTACAGTGGAACTTGTACTATGTGCCAAGAAGTAAATGGCTATGAGACAGGTGCAGATCCATTAATAAAAATGGAGCTTAAAGGGACATTAAACACTTTGATATGGTAATATAAAATTATAAATCATACATACAGAAAAAACACTGCAATACGCTTTATTTCTTTTGTCCAATGTTCTTGTAATTCCATTCTAAAATTGTGAGCTTTTAGTTCCTGTTAGAAATGGAAGTGCAGAACACTGTGATATTCCACACAGCCATTGGCTGAACACTCTAGTGACCTATTTATAACTGTCAATATAATGGCCACAGCAGAGAAGGTAACCTAAGTTACAACATGGCAGCTCCCATTGTTTTATAGACATTAGAACTTTACACTTATTTTGTCAATATTTAAACAGCTAATGACATTTTAAAAATACATCTAGATGTTATTCTCAGACTAATCTTTTCTTTGACTGCATCATTCCATGTAGCATTTATTTAGTGTTTAATGTCCCTTTAAAGGAACATGAAACCCATTTTTTTCTTTCACGATTTAGAAAGAGCATGCAATTTTAAACATTTTCCCAATTTACTTCTATTATTAGGTGGCCATGCAACGAAGTTGCAGGACAACCTATTGTTATTGTCAAGATTATTATTATTTTTTTTATTATTATTATTATTATTATTATTATTATTCCGCCACTTATTTAAATGCTTATAAAAACAACAGCATAACTCTAAAACTCATGAAACTTGGCACTACGCTAAAGATCTATGCTGTGCATAATCCTATGCAAAATAAAACTCATAGGTCATGTGATCTAGCAGCCATATTGCTTTTTGCAACAAATTTCGACAACCGCTTGAAAATCTTCTTCTCCAGAACCGCTTATGTTACAGCTGTAAAACTTGCTGTGTGTACTGCTGTACTGACCTAGAATAAAGTTTGTTCAAGAGAAGTGATTTAGTCACATGACCTAGCTGCCATTTTGAATTGTGCGAAAATCTTTAAACATCTTCTTCTCTGCAACCGCTAAGTGCAATAAAGCGCAATTTTGCACATGTGCTCCTTGCAAGGTCCTCTACCAAGTTTGTTCAAACTGCGAATTTTCCATAATCAACATGGCTGCTATGAGCCATTCGCCTTTTTATCGCTGTTTAATTGCGTAAATTTGCACTTTATGCATTATGTTTACACTATTTAACTATATTACAGTGTAGCAGACACATGAGTACACATAATCATGACCCCTAAAGGCAATATTGCAGTAAAAATTCGCACTGCGCAGTCGCCTTCGTGAAATAAAACATTTGCAAATTTTCATAAAACTTCTGCAAATTGTAGAGGTCTATAGTGAGCATTAGTTTGTGCAATTTGAAAGCCATACAATGCATAGCTTGGCGGCCATTTTGTTTCGTATGCGCGTTTTTAAAAAACTACAAAAATCTTCTTCTCCGAAACCGCTTATGGCACAGACTTGAAATTTTGTTTACAGAGTTATCTTATGACTAACATTCACATTTGTTCAAGAGAAGTTGATAGGTCATGTGGTTTGGCAGCCATTTTGAATTGTTCAAAAACACTTAACGATATTTTTAAATTAATAATAAAACAAAAACCGTTTTACAAAAATGCTTTATTTTTGCCATGTTTATTGAGATCTATGGTGACAATTATTGTGCATAATATGGAGGCTGTATATCATATGATCTGGCAGCCATTTTGTTTTATGCGAATATTTTAAAAATCTATTTTCTCTGCAACTGCTTATGTTAGAACTGTGAAACTTGCTGTATAACCTGATATTGTGACCTAGAGTCAAAGTTGTTCATGTTGAAGGAATTGGTTTCAAGCTGTGGCAGCCATATTGGTTTACGCGGAATTTTCAAAAATGTGTTTTCTTTCCAACCGCTTATGTTAAAGCTGTGAAATTTGCTGTATAACCATATATTGTCACCTAGAGTTACATCTGATCGTGATGAAAGTATTGGTCATATGGTGGGGCAGCCATCTTGAAAAACGCAAACATTTTGAAAATGTGTTTTCTTTCCAACTTCTAATGTTAGAATTGTAAAAACTTCTATAAAGCTTTATATTGTCACTTAGCTGCTTGTATGTCATTGCAATGTCGATGCGCATGGCCACCTCTATCGCTGCTTGCAGCTATATTCTAATTTGCTTCATTCTCTTGATATCCTTTGTTGAAAAGCATATCTAAATAGGCTCAGTAGCTGCTGATTGGTGGCTGCACATAGATGCCTCATGTGATTGGCTTACCCATGTACATTGCTATTTCTTCAACAAAAGATATCTGAAGAACTAAGCAAATTAAATAATAGAAGTAAATTGGAATGTTGTTTAAAATTGTATTGTTTATCTGAATCATGAAAGAAATATTTTGGGTTTTATGTCCCTTTAACTTGCAATTTGTCACAAGCGGCAGCTACAATTTGTCTTTGTATTTCTGCAAGTTGTGATGTTGCAGCAAATTTTTTTCACAAGATATCGGTTTTACAAATGTGTTTTATTTGCTCTAGGCCAGGGGTTTTAAAACTTGTCCTCAAGCCTCCCTAACAGGCCAGATTTTCAGGATATCTGAACAAGAGCACAGGTGAAATAATCAGCTGATTAGTAAACATGGTTATTAAACTGCTCTCATCCAAGTAACCATGAAAATCCGGCCTGTTAGGGAGTCCTGGGAAAAACTGCTAATCTGGCCAATGACTATTAACTTTCATTTAAATCGCTGCGCTATTCAGCAGACCTGTTAAAGACTTAAATGGAATTCACATAGAGCAATTTTTAACAACTTTCCAATTTTCTTCTGTTATCAAATTTGCTTCCTGAAGGAGCAACAATGTACAACAGGGAGCTAGCTGAACACATTGGGTGGGCCAATGAGATGAGACTATATATATATATATATATATATATATATATATATATATATATATATATATATATATATATATTATATATATATATATATATATATATATATATATATTATATATATATATATATATATATATATATATATATATATATATATATATACAGACACCAATCAGCAACTAGCTTCCAGTAGTGCATTGCTGCTCCTGAGCCTACTTTTTTTTTTCCAACAAAGAATACCAAGAAAAACAAGAAAATTTGTCAATTAAGTAAATTGGAACATTGTTTAAAATTGCATGCTTTTTTTACAGAATACCTGTTGTTTTATTTTAGACATGTTTTAAACAGCACAACCATAGCATACCCCTTGTTGCTACTGCTTGTTTAAATGGAAACATGAAACATGTCCAGAGAACAAGGGGTCAATCACAATCTTTTATCTGCAACTCTTCTCCCTATGTTTTAGTGGTAAATTCTGTAGAAAAATAATTAAAAACTAATGTGGCCAAATTGCCTTTCATCCTCACCCATGCAACCGGTAGATATACTGTTAAACCATACCAGATATGTCTGGCTAGCTCCCAGCAGGACCAGATTTATAATTAGGCACAGTAGGCATGTACCTACAGGGGCCCTCCATAGAAGGGCACCTGTCACTTCCTATTATAAATACTAGTCAGTTTAAAATTACCTTCCTGAAACCGCCGTAGTAAGAGCTGGAAAAAATGGTAAGAGCTAGTTCCCATTTAGATAGGACCTCTGTCATCAGAGCTAGCTGCTTCCTGCAATTTCTATCATTTGTTAGCAGCAGTCATGTGCCTACTCTAACATCACAGGTGACTTAGGTGGCATAGTTGCCAATAGTCCCTGATTTCCAGAGACAGCCCCTGATTTCCAAAGACAATCCCTGGATTTTGCATATTTACATTATTTAGTCTGACAGTAATCTTTACATTTTAGCACTCTGTATCATCTGCAGCTTACTGCTTTTAGCATGAGTTGTTTTAAACATACACCACTTTCTACACACAGTGCAAAAATATGAAAATTGCTGTTAGACTAAATAATACAAAAATCCTTTTCCCCATAACAGCTCACCCAGTCCGGTGCTGTGCGTAATCACACAGTAAGATCATCTGCATCTTTGTTTGCTGTGTCTCCTGTTTTTTTGTTTTTTTTTGTTTTCAAAAGAGCTTTATTAGAGTCTAAAAAAACATACAAGTCATAAAACAGTTATACATGATATGAATCGTATTAGTTACATATAGGTTGGATCGAATGCCTGTTCATGTAATAGTGATGTGAGACCAAAGCATCCATTTTTACATATAATTTTGAGAGATAGTAAGAGAAATGGTGACATATCTTAAATGTTAAGTGCAAACTCACAAGGTCTTGTATTACAGAGCTGACTTTAGCTATATATTAATATGAACAACTCTTTTACTAGCCCCCCTATGAATAAAATATAGACCTCTCATGGATCTGTTTCCAGGCTAATATGATGTTCGGGGGTGTTAACAAACATGTGATAGGTAGGAGAATCTACGTTTTACCGTCATGCACCATATTGAAAAACATTATGAGATTATTAATTTCTGTCCCAAGTTTATATAGGTGCACCGGTCAGGACTGGATGCTTTACTATCAGTTGGTTCCCACACGAAAAATTAACCATTCAAACATGCAAACTGGAGAACTACATAACAAGCTTGGAAGTAGCAAATCTACACAAAACCAAAATCCCAGCTGACCTATTTCACCTTGTTAGGCCTATGTAATTATCTACAGACATTTTCAGTTATTCGTAGTGTAATAATAACTCTGATACTGCTCATAAAGTTTTCTTTTTAGACACAACACAGCTTGAAAAGATTTATTTAATTTTCTGTACACCCAACTGTGGTCCCGGCCGTAGACCACAAGAGGGGCGCTGTTGTTGCCATCTTAATCTACCCTTTCTTCCCATAGTCTGAGGCAGCATCTATTTCAATATCCCTTTGTCAATTGTATATGTATGTCACCCCCGGGGTCCCCCCCATAACCCCATAGGAAACATTTAGAGATTTAAAAGGGTGTTAATACATCCGCAATGCCTCCACTGTGTAGGCAGTACCGAGCGTTTCATAAGGGCTCACTGATAACAGACCTCAGAAAAATGCATGTGGTCAACTGGGTAAACAAAGACAAGGATAACAACTGATATAAACACTGAAACATTAGCATAGGTAAACAAGATTAATACATATTTAAACTAACATTGTGTAGCTGCTTTTACAATACCACTGGTTCATCATGCTGGCATTAATTTGTCCCAATAAAACTGCGATATGAACTGTTCGTTAAAGTTTTTTCTACCGGGATTGCAAGGCATGTCCAGCTGCCAGGATAGAGCCCCATCCGTTAAAGATAAAGTGTTATCAGAGTATGTGTCAAGCCTGAATTTTCCTCTGTTTCCCTGCTTAAAGGGTACTTCAATCTCATGCCGCGGGACAGCTTGGTTAAGAGTATTGGGCCTCTTGATTCGGTTAGCAGCCTTAATACTTTCTGCATCGCCGCCACTGCTGTGATTACTTATCGCATCAGCGCTGAGAGGGGTTGTATATAAGAGACTCCTCTGTAGCTTATCCCTCTTTTGTAGCTTGTTGGTTTGTCGGGGCTTTATCTTTTGGGGTATCGCCGGTGAGGTCGATGCTGTGCTCATTAAGATTTCCCTTTTGTTTTGTAGAGGGGAAACCGCGGGAGCGCCCTTGGCCGCGGCTCCAGGCCTCACAACCTTCTCCTCACTGACTTGTGCTCTGTCCCCTATGCTGAAATATGCCAAGTGCGATTGTGTCAGAAAGTCCCAGGGAGCTCTGTGTATTAAGTCCAGAAAGCGATGTTCCAGCCTCATCATAATAGCGTCAATGCGGTTCACAAAGATAGGTTCCATCATGGCTGCCATATTTGCTACGCAGTATGAAAGTTCTTTGCCGTCTCCTAATTTCTTTTCTCCAAAAAATCCTGTTTGTTTTTTTGTTCAGTAAAGCTGAGATGGAGTGAGAGATTGAAATGTTAATGTCTCCAGTCCTGACAATTTCCCTCGGAAAACCAAGGGGGGAAGCGCTGCCTGTCCTGAGCCGCCGCTCCAGGCTTTAACTGTCCGTTCTTGTGTTCCAGCGTCAAAAGTACAGGGAGCCAACCAATTTTCATCCCACAGATCACTGTATCAGTAGTGCCAATCTTTTTATAAGGTTAGTCGCTGTAAAAGTTGCCCTACACCAGCGGGTTACAAGGCAATCGGCAGGAGCACTAAGAAAGTGCGACCATTCACAGTCGCTTCTTGGACACGCCCCCGCTGTGTCTCCTGTTTATAGTAATTTGAAGTGATTTGAAACACCGCTGCCTAGTCCCCCCCCCCTACACCTCTGCCCTTAGCTGCTAGCTATTAGGACAATGGATCTAAGGTATTTTTGTATATATATATATATATATATATATATATATATATATATATATATATAGTCCATGAATTCATTCTACTTACTAGTGGGTATTTAACTCCTGGCCAGCAGGAGGAGGCAAAGAGCACCCCAGCAGAGCTGTTAAGTGTCACTTCCCTTACCCATAATCCCCAGTCATTCGGCCGAAGGAAAATGGAGCCGTCTTAAATGAATATAAGGGCCGGTCGTGGACTCTCCATGACCGGAAAGAAAGAAATTTATCAGGTAAGCATAAATTTTGTTTTCTTTCCTATGGCATGGAGAGTCCACAAATTAATTCTAATTACTAGTGGGAACCAATACCCAAGCTAAAGGACACAGAATGAAAGGGAGGGAGAACAAGACAGGCGGACCTAAACAGAAGGCACCACTGCTTGAAGTACATTTCTCCCAAAGAAAGCCTCAGACGAGACAAAATAATAAAATTTATAGATTTTGGAAAAGGTATGCAAAGAGGAGCAAGTGGTCACCTTGCATATTTGCTCCACAAATGTTTCATTTGTAAAGCCCAAGAAGAAAAGAGACAGCCCTAGTGGAATGAGCGGTAATTCTCTCAGGAGGCTGTTGTCCAGTTATCTCATATGCTAACCAGATAACACTTCTCAACCAGAGAGAAAGAGTAGTAGAAGTGGCCTTCTGACCCTTACGCTTACCAGAGAAAACAAAGAACAGGGCAGAAGATTGACGAGAATCTTTATTTTGAAGGTAACATTTTAGAGCACGCACAACATCCAGGTAATGAAAGACGTTCCTTCTGAGAAGAAGGATTGGGAAAAAAAGAAGGAACAACAATTTCCTTATTAATATTGCGATCCGACACTACCATAGGAAGAAATCCCAGCTGAGTACGAAGGACCACCTTATCCCCAAGAAAAATAAGGTAAGGGGAATCACACTGCAGAGTCAAACTCCGCGAGCAGAAGTAGCAAGAAGAAACAAAATCTTCCAAGATAACAATTTAATATCAACAGAATGCATCAGCTCAAACGGAGCCTGCTGCAAACTTTAAGAACAAGATTAAAGGGACAGTCTACAATAGAATTGTTATTGTTTTAAAATATAGATAATCCCTTTATTACCCATTCCTCAGTTTTGCATTAACCAACACAGTTATATTAATATACTTTTTACCTTTGTGTTTACCTTGTATCTAAGAACCTTCTTCCAGCCCCTTGATCACATGACTATGACTGTGACTGTTTATTATCTATTGTCTTGCATTTAGCATTGTGTTGTGATAAATCTTAAATAACCCCCTGTGCCTGAACACAGTGTTATCTATATGGCCCACGTGAACTATCAAGTTTTTTGTTTTGAAAACCAATTTAAAAAGCATTTGATTAGAGGCAGCCCTCAAGGGCTTAGGACTTAGCATATGAGCCTACCTAGATTTAGTTTCAACTAAGAATACCAAGAGAAAAAAGCAAATTTGATGATAAAAGTAAATTGGAAAGTTGATTAAAATTACATGTACTATCTTAATAATAAAAGTTTAATTTTGACTAGACTGTCCCTTTAAGGCTCCAAGGAGGAGCAACAGGCTTAAACACAGGCCTGAATCTGACCAGGGCCTGAACGAAAGATTGAACAACTGGCAGATCTGCCAGACGTTTGTGCAAAAGAATAGACAGTGCAGAAATCTGATCCTTCAGAGTGCTGACTGACAAACCTTTCTCCAGGCCCTCCTGGAGAAAAGACAACATTTTGGCCCTTAACTGCTCCAAGAGAAACCTTTCGATTCACACCAATAATGGTATATACGCGATACCTTATGGTAAATCCAGCTTACGAGCCTGAAGCATGGTATCAATGACCTTCTCAGAGAAGCCAAACCTAGCCTAAACTAGACATTCAATCTTCAAGCTGTCAGCTTCAGAGAATCTAGATTTGGGTGGAGGAAGGGACCCTGAAGTAGAAGGTCCTTCCTCAAAGGTAACTCCCAAGGGGGAAGAGCTGACATCTTCACCAGATCCGCGAACCAGATCCTGCAAGGCCAGTCAGGAGCTATGAGAATCACTGACGCCCTCTCCAGTGCTACGAGCAATAACTCGAGGAAGAAGAACAAAAAGAACAAAAAGGATGAAATTGGTACTCAAGACTGAAGTCCCAAGGAACCGCCAGAGCGATGATCAGAGCTGCTTGTGGATCTCTTGATCATGACCCGTACCTTGGAAGTTTGGCATTTACATGAGACGCCATTAGATCCAACTCCGGAACCCCCCACCTGAGGGTTATCCACTCCCCGTGAAGAAAGGTCTGCCTGCTCAGAAAATCTGCTTCCTAGTTGACCACTCCTGGGATGTGGAGAGAAGACAATCGAGAACTCCACCCATTGTAGAATATGAGTCTATGGACAGATAGAGGACTGAAGAGAAAGGCAGTAATAAATAATTTTGTATTTTCTGACATCCCTAAGGAAAATCTTCAAGAACAGAAAGTTTATGATCGTCCCTTTAAGCATCCCCTGGTGTCTGGCACCAGGGAACTCTTTTCCAAATTTATTTTTCACCGTGGGAACGAAGAATAGACCACATAACTTCTGTGAGAGATTCTGCTAAATGAAAAGATGGTTCCTGAACCAAGAAATCTTCCGGAAATTAAGCCACCGCTATCCCCTGAGATCTGACCACAGCCAAAAGGGGCCCTAGAACCTTAGTAAAGATATGTGGAGGAAAGGCAACAAATTGGAAGTGTTTGTCTAGAAGGCAAACCTCGGGAATCAGTGATGTTCCCTGTGAAAAGGAACATGAAAATATGCGTCCTTCAGGTCTATAGTAGTCATAAACAGACCCTCCTGAACCAAGGGTAGAATGGAATGAATAGTTTCCATTTAAAGGGCAGAACCTTGAGAAATTTGTTGAGACACTTGAGGTCCAATATTGGTTGGAAAGTACCCTCCATTGGGGGACCACAAAAAAGTTTGAATAGAATCCTTGACCCTGTTCCGCCACAGGAACTAGGAATATTACTCCCAGCGAAGATAGGTCCTTTACGCATTTTAAGAAGGCCTCTCGCTTCACCTGGTTTGTAGATGACGTTGACAGGATAAAACTGTCCCGGGAGGGACAAGACTTTGAACCCTATCCTGTATCCTTGGGACACTGCTTCCGCCGCCCAAGGATCTTGGACATCTCAGATCCAAGTCTGCCAAAAGAAGTAAAGCTTGCCCCTACTTGATCCAAGACTGGATCGGGGGCGGTCTCTTCATGCTTATTTATTCTCAGAGAAGGTCTCTTGGATTGCTTTCCCTTATTCCAAGGCTATCTGGACCTCCAAGAAGTACTGTATTGCTTTGGTTTGAAAGAAAAATAGTCCCTTGAAGTTACGAAAGGAATGAAAATTATAATTCTGGCAGCCCTTAGATCTAGTCTTTTTGTCTAGAGGTAGGAAAGATACATTTCCATCAGTTATTTGGAAAATAACATAGCCAGACCACAACCAAATAAAGTCTAACCCTTAAAAGATAAAGACAGAAGTTTGGACTTGGATGATACATACCCAGACCAAAAATGTTATCAGCAGAGCACTGCGAGCTTGATGGCAAAGCTAGATACCAGCTTAACTTCTTGCATGCTGGCATCCCCGGAAAAAAAATATTAGCCAGCTATAAGGCCTTGATCCAATCTTGGATCTCCTCTATGGTAGTCTCCTCTGAAATTAGGTCGGACAAGGAGTCGCACCAATAAAAGGCTGCCTCAACAACAGACCCCACTGGTTACCGATGCAAAATCTGGTGTTAAAACATCCTACTTAAGTTTCCAGCTTCTAATCTCTAGGATCCTTAATAAAAGAAACTATCCTTAGTGGGGATAGTGGATCTCATGACTAGGGTGGATATAGAGCCCTCTACCTTATGCACGTTGTGCTACAAATCACACACAGAGTCAGCAATGAGAAAACCTCTAAGTCCGTAAACAACACATAGGACTATAAACATGTCACAGACATGAGGGAAAACTCAGCTCATAAAAGAGAGAGAGCAATGTATAAAAGTCCCTATAACATAGGATAACATACATTCATAGATAGATCCAAAATAATCCTACAGAAAATTAGGAAAACATATTATTAAATATTGCATAATGCTAAATATTTACATAGAAGTTCCTCACAATTATAAATACTACAGTATTAATAAGGATGATATTGGAACCTTTATTTATTTATTGAAGAATATTACAGTAGTTGTGCAAAATTTGCATGAACTTCCACCAGATGGCGGCAAATACAAAGAAAACACTAATATTTGCAGAGAAACACCTCTAGAAAATTGTACATGTAAGCACAGCAGAGATTAAAGGAAGCCTCAGTCGAGTCACAAAGATCTCTTACAGCAGTCTCTAAAAACCCATCCACCTCCAACAAACATTAGGAGACCCCCAACACCTAGCCCGCATCAATACTAAATGAGAAGTGCAGAAATGTAAAGTAAAGGCGCGCAATGCGATCGCCACTAACAGGGGATATGAGAAGATAGAGAGCTCATGCTGAATATCGGCATTGAAATAGGCCACGCCTGCGAAACGGCCTCTCTCTCAACGCACTTGATTAAACTGCACCATGAAGTATAATGCACCCACATAAAAAAACCCCCAGATAGGAATGGTACTCAGGCTGACAAGCAGGCAGAGCCCTCACTATATGAATCGCATATCGGCATTGCATCCATCACCAAAGGCGGTTCTCCTACACTGAGGCTCGTCTAAAAACATGAGAAGCCGAAAGTGATGGGAATTTAAACAAACACACCCTAAGTAGTGTTGAGATGTGTACAGCATTCACGCTGCTGCGATTGGATTTGAGGGAGGGAAGAAGCTAACAGGCAAGGGTAAGGGAAGTGACACTTAACAGCTCTGCTGGGGTGCTCTTTGCCTTCTCCTGCTGGCCAGGAGTTGAATTCCCACTAGTAATTAGAATGAATTCGTGGACTCTCCATGCCATAGGAAAGAAATTGGATTTTTGCGATCGTTTGCGCACAGGTTAAATTACGCTGGTATTACAAGTTGAAAGCAAACGCTATAACTTGAGCGCAATCGCAATTTAAGCTAGAATGAATACGTGTCTTCAAAGCTCTGGTTAACTGTTTCGCGAAACAAAAAAGTGTCACAAAACATATCAAAAATACATTCCAAAATACAGTTACACTCTTAATAACGCTATCTAATAAAAATTGTTTAAAACAATATTGTACAAAAAAGTTATAAGGGCTCAAAGATGAAGTCTCAGGTGTTAGAAAAAAAAGGCAGACAAAGGGCTTTAACATAGAGATACATACATATACATGTCTAAAGATGTATATGTATGTGTATATATATATATATGTTTATATATGTGTACATGTGTATTTATATGTGTATGTATGTATTTTACAGACATATATATACATATAAACACATTAATACATATGTACACATATAGAAGTGCATTAGAGCCCTTTGCAGTTAAAGGGACATACTACTCAATCACTTGAAACTTATGCAGTATAACTGTAAAAAGCTGACAGGAAAATATCACCTGAGCATCTCTATGTAAAAAAGGAAGGTATTTTACCTCACAGTCTCCTCAGCTCAGCAGAATAAGTTCTGTGTAAAAAGTTATACTCAGCTGCTGCCCAGCTGCAGGTAAAAAAAAAAATGAAGAAATTAACAGCAGCCAATCGGCATCAACAGTGTTGAGGTCATGAACTCTTTTACTGTGATCTCATGAGATTTCACTTAACTCTCATGAGATTTCATAGTAAACTTCCTTAAACTGAATAGGGAAATAAGATGAGTGTGCACGAAAGCTCACTCCCTTAGCTGTCCCGGAACAGACATACTTATTTGCTGCTTAGAAGTCCTTTACAATGGGATGTGGCTACTGAGGAACTTTTGAGGTAAAATATCTTTCTTTTTTAAATAGAGATATTCAGGTGATATTTTCTAGTCAGCTTTTCACAGCTATGCTGCATCACTTTCAAGTGTTTCAACATGTGGGTTTCATTGCCCTTTAAGTAGATGAAACCATGAAAAAACATATTTATGCTACATTCGTTTTTAATAAAGTGTTATACTGTGTATTTACTGTATATATTTCACATATATAGGTATAGGTATACATATTGTACCAAAATAAGATCATATATATATAGAAATATGTATTTATAAATAAATATAATATAATCTGCTATATGCAGAACATTGGAATGTGAAATATTCATATTTTGATGTCTGGTTAGCTCACATGAGAATATGCAATCGGGTTTGCGCAAGAGTGGGGGTTTTTACCACTTTTTTTCTCCATTGACTTCAATGGAGCGATATTGTAAATTTGACTTTTTGCACGTGTCGGGTTAGTGCGAATTGATAACTTTTAACTTGCAATACCAGCACAAACTGACACGCGCAAAATGTTTGCTTCTAGCGCAATTAGCGCTATAGCGAAAGTGCACTCCACTTGTAATCTAGCCCATAGTGTATTATTTAAATATAATTAACTCCTATTGGAATATTGTTATTATTATTAAATGAGTTCACATATTATTTGTCTGCTTAATTTTTATGCTGTCATACACCTGATGAAGAGGATCTTTTCCTTTAACCCCTTAATGACCGGACCATTTTTCAATTTTCTTACCCTTAATGACAATGGCTATTTTTACATTTCTGCGGTGTTTGTGTTTAGCTGTAATTTTCCTCTTACTCATTTACTGTACCCACACATATTATATACCGTTTTTCTCGCCATTAAATGGACTTTCTAAAGATACCATTATTTTCATCATGTCTTATAATTTACTACAAAAAAAATAATAAAATATGAGGAAAAAATGGAAAAAACACACACTTTTTCTAACTTTGACCCCCAAAATCTGTTACACATCTACAATCACCAAAAAACACCCATGCTAAATAGTTTCTAAATTTTGTCCTGAGTTTAGAAATACCCAATGTTTACATGTTTTTTGCTTTTTTTGCAAGTTATAGGGCCATAAATACAAGTAGCACTTCGCTATTTCCAAACCACTTTTTTTCAAAATTAGCGCTAGTTACATTGGAACCCTGATATCTGTCAGGAATACCTGAATATCCCTTGACATGTATATATTTTTTGTTAGAAGACAACCCAAAGTATTGATCTAGGCACATTTTGGTATATTTTATGCCACCATTTCACCGCCAAATGCGAGCAAATAAAAAAAAAACTTTACATTTTTCACAATTTTAGGTTTCTCACTGAAATTATTTACAAACAGCTTGTGCTATTATGGCACAAATTGTTGTAAAAGCTTCTTTGGGATCCCCTTTGTTCAGAAATAGCAGACTTATATGGCTTTGGCATTGATTTTCGGTAATTAGAAGGCCGCTAAATGCTGCTGCGCACCACAAGTAAATTATGCCCAGCAGTGAAGGGGTTAATTAGGTAGGTTGTAGGGAGCTTGCAGGGTTAATTTTAGCTTTAGGGTAGAGATCAGCCTCCCACCTGACACATCCTACCCCCTGATCCCTCCCAAACAGCTCTCTTCCCTCCCCCACCCCACAAATGTCCCCGCCATCTTAAGTACTGGCAGAAAGTCTACCAGTACTAAATAAAAGGAGTTTTTTTTTTTTTTATAAAAAAAATAAAATATTTTAGCTGTGATGGACTCCTGCCTTAGCCCCAACCTCCATGATCCCCCCCCCCCCCAGCTCTCTAACCCTCTCCCCTATCTAATTGCGGCCATCTTGGGTACTGGCAGCTGTCTGCCAGTACCCAATTTGCCCCAAAAACAAAAGTGTTTTTTGTTCTTTTGTTTTTTTTTTATGTTTTCTGTAGTGTAGCAGCCCCCCACAATACCCCTATCCCCCTCCCCTTCCCAGATCCTTTTATATTATTTGATTAAAACATCTTTCCCCCCCCCCTCTTCCCTCCTCATTGGTGTCAGTGTCAGTGCCAGGTAATGCGCGCGTGCGCGCACGCGCGCCCCCACACGCTCCCGGCACCCGGCGTGCACATTGCACTTCTAGGAACCGGATGCCGGGTAGCGATGGGCCGCCCACCCGCCTCCCTGTTACGCTCCCACCCACCAACGAACCGGCACCATCGCTACCGGTGCAGAGAGGGCCACAGAGTGGCTCTCTCTGCATCAGAGTCTTCTAAAAAGGTATTGCAGGATGCCTCCATATGGAGGCATCACTGCAATACCCTGAGAGCTGCTGGAAGCGATTGCGATCGCTTCCAGCACTCTCTTAGACAACTGACGTACCAGGTACGTCCATTGTCATTAACTACTTGTTAATGCATGACGTACCTGGTACGTCAGTTGTCATTAAGGGGTTAAACACGTAGTGGGTTGGTTTGGAGGACATACCGGCCGGTTAACCCTGTAACGGATTGTAGCTTGCAGATTCCAGCTGAGAAATTTTCCCGCAGTCATGGACATAGTGCAAGTATCATTCAATTTTAACTGTATCACCACTTTTTAATGTTGATGGTTTTTTTATGTACATATTTGTTTTACTTTTTTATTTTCTTTCTTTATATAATAAATATTTTTTAAGTATTTACTCTGATGACCTTGATTCTAATTTTACTATTACTATCAAATAGACCTGAGTGGGCTGAGCAGTTAAACAGTAGGTCGTCGGTACTCCGGTAACCTGCTTGCTCTGCTGCAAAGTGTCCATGGATTATTTTTTTTAAATGTTGGCAACTGTGAGGTAGATGGGAACTAGCTGCTAACCGCAATATGGTGGCTTAATGTAGGCAACTATAAGCACATTATTATTTATAATAAATAAATAATATTAAAATAATTTATGTTCTGATAGGATCTGCACCATACTATTGATGCTATTATATGTTAAAGAATATTATATGAATTTTTGTAAACGAAAAAAGAGAAAAGTTGTTCCAATATTCCAAAAATAAAAAAAGGCTTTATTAGTACAAATTTAAAATAGACATGGTGTACACATGAACTGAAAGGTTTTACGCGTTTCGGCTTGGGCCGTAATCATTAACCTAAACAGACACAGGTATGTGTTGTTTAAAAAGGATAGGTAACTAATGGCTATTGGATGGTACTTGACACACCCCTGGTTAACCATATAATTGTCTGAACATGCACAAAAATATACACCAATACAGAGTAACGATTTTTTCAGGGTTAAATACATAATTAAACACATAAGGAAGACTTTGCATATACAACACTTGATAGTACTGTGTACTGGTTTGTAAGAATGATCAAAAGAATATATACATGCAAAATATAATTGCAAATAAATATGTATAATATAAACAACTTACACATAATGCAAATATTCATAAATATGTTAGATAGTTCGAACAAACCTAATACTGATAAGGTACATAAAACCTAGGCAATCTATGTGTGGTTTACAAATGCATTTTAGGGGGACGAGGTCAGTATACATGTACACAGTGGGAGACTCCTAAATATACACTGTGAGATTCAATTTGATGCATTTGCAAACAACTTTAACAAAATAGTTAATGTAAATAAAACATAACTAAGGTAAAAATTAGTTACATAAAACAGAGCTATAAAATAATACGGAGTGTTGGTTTCGAATTCATCAGGGCAAAAATAGTAAGGGTCCCTATATAGAAAGATAAGTGAATAGTAAGGAGACTATCAGGCCCATTTATCAAGCTCCGTATGGAGCTTGAAGGGCCGTGTTTCTGGCGAGTCTTCAGACTCGCCAGAAACACAAGTTATGAAGCAGCGGTCTAAAGACCGCTGCTTCATAACCCTGTTCGCCTGCTCTGAGCAGGCGGACAGGAACCGCCGGAAATCAACCCGATCGAATACGATCGGGTTGATTGACAGCTCCCTGCTGGCGGCCGATTGGCCGCGAGTCAGCAGGGGGCGGCGTTGCACCAGCAGCTCTTGTGAGCTGCTGGTGCAATGTTAAATGTGGAGAGCGTATTGCTCTCCGCATTTAGCGAGGTCTTGCGGACCTGATCCGCAGTGTCGGATCAGGTCCGCAAGCCCTTTGATAAATGGGCCCCTATGTATGAACAATGAAAAACATTTGCCAACATTAGAATAAACCTACATTCTGTATGCTCCATAAAAAATGTTAAAGCAACATAATGGCCCTCACCATAAAGTACTCAAATAACCTAACTCATTATATAAAGCTCATTATTTTATTGAATAAACAATATATATATATTTTATTATGGATAGTTAAATCATATCTCCAATAAATATGTTAGTAGTCTGAGACTTTGTCCCTTTTTGTAAAGCCAAAATACAATAAGGCCAGGTTCTAATACTGGACCATGAAGCTGCTACCTCCAATGGTTAATGACATCAAACTCAGAATTGAAACCATGGGGTATCTGAGTACGCAGCTTCATGATCCAGTATATTTCTTGTCTAGCAAGAATCTGATTCTTATTGCCTCCACTAGGGGGCAAGCGTGTGGCTTCAATAGCCCTCCACTTAAAAGAAGTGATGTTCTTGCAGTGTACCTCAATGAAGTGCCTTGAAAGGGCAGAGCAAGGTTTTTCATACTTGATATAGCCGAGATGTTCACGGATGCGAGTCCTGACATCTCTGCTCGTCATGCCCACATATTGTTTAAAGTGTTCAGTGCACTCAATGAGGTACACAACATAATTGCTTGAACAATTAATACATCCTTTGGTAATGTATATTTCTTTGGTGTTACATGAGAAAAAAATTCCTTACTCTCCACAATAGAGTCACAGGCTTTGCACCTGTGTGGTTACCACATTTATATGTGCCATTGACATGCAGCCAAGAGCTCATATTTCTCCTTCTGTTCGGTAGTTGACTGGGTGCCAATATATTACCTATAGTGAGGTTCTTAGAATATATACATTTAAAACCTTGCTTCACTATGGGCTGTAGTTGAGTGTCTCCCAAGAGAATAGGAAAATATTTCTTGATAATATCACATACTGAGTAGTAATCTGATGAGTAATGAGTGATAAACGACAATGGTCTATCTTCCTTTGGTATAGATTTACTGGAGTACAATTGTTTTCTATCACTCAATAACGTTTTTTGTGCAAATTGATCCAACATCTTAGGAGAGTAACCCCTACTCCTAAGTCTTTGTTTGATTTCCTTACTTTCCTCAATGTATGCAGTTTTACTGCTACAGATTCTCCTTGCTCTCAAGAATTGGCTCTTGGCTATCCCTTTGAACACATGTGGAGGATGTCCCCTCTTTTGATGTAAACTAGTATTGCCTGATATAGGCTTTCTATATAACTTTGAGTGGATGATGTGTTCAGTGGGATCACCAATCAGAGTAACGTCAAGAAAATTTACATTGTTTTTTTGCCATTCATAGGTGAACTTGAGACTATGGAGACAATCATTTAAGTACTGAAAAAAGATTTCGCTCTACTCTCTGTAGATGACCAAACAAAAATGAGGTCATCTATGAAGCGTCTGTAGAACATTACCTCTGCTCCGAAGGGGTTCTCCACGTTATAAATGAAAGAACGTTCGAGCCAGCCCATATACATATATAAAATAAATAGAACATTTTCTTCTATGTGAAGAACATTGGAATGTAAAATATTCATAACAACCTACGGTTTAGGACAGTTGGTCTAATGTGTGTTGGGTTAGCATGAGAGCAATAAGTGTTTTTTTCCAGTTTACACTTTCCATTTCAGTCTATGGGGAAAAGTTAACACGGTCACGCAATATCTGAAGTTAGCATGTGTCGGGTTTCTCTTTTGGACAAAAATTTTTACTTTTAACTTATAATACGTGCACTATCCCATGCATTAACAGTTTGCTTCTGGTAGTGTTTGTGTGTAAGCAAAAGCGCTCCACTTGTAATCTGGCCCATAGTCATAGGCATTGCAGACAAAGTTATAGACAAACAGAGCATTAAGACACTACTGGACTGTATTTTCTTCTTGCAGCAAACTAACGGGTATATTACGAGTCTTGCGTTATGAGCTGTACGGTGCTAACGAGCAGTTTTTTCTCACCGCTCACTTACCTGCAACGCTGGTATTACGGGTTTTTACAAATCCGGCGTTAAAAGGCAAGAAGTGAGCGTAGAGCAAAATTGTGCTCCATACCGCACTCTTAATACCAGCGCTGCTTAAGTCAGAGGTGAGCTGGTCGTACGTGCTCGTCCACGATTTCCCCATAGACATCAATGGGGAGAGCCGGCTGAGAAAAAGTCTAACACCTGCCAAAAAGAAGCGTAAAACTCAGTAAAGCAGCCCCATTGATTCCTATGGGGAAACACATTTTATGTTTACACCTAACATCCTAACATGAACCCCGAGTCTAAACACACCTAATCTTACACTTATTAACCCCTAATCTGCCACCCCCGACATCGCCGACACCTACATTATACTTATTAACCTCTAATCTGCCGCTCCGGACATCGCCGCCACCTACATTATACTTATTAACCCCTAATCTGCTGCCCCAACATCGCCGACACCTACATTATATTTATTAACCCCTAATCTCCCTCCCCCAATGTCACCGCAACCTACCTACATTTATTATCCCCTAATCTGCCGCCCCCAACGTCACCGCCACTATTCTAAATGTATTAACCCCTAAGTCTAACCCTAACCCTAACACCCCCTAACTTAAAAACAATTTAAATAAATCTAAATAAAATTACTATCATTAACTAAATTATTCCTATTTAAAACTAAATACTTACCTGTAAAATAAACCCTAAGCTAGCTACAAAATAACTAATAGTTATATTGTAGCTAGCTTAGGGTTTATTTTTATTTTACAGGCAAGTTTGTATTTATTTTAACTATGTAGAATAGTTACTAAATAGTTATTAACTATTTAATAACTACCTAGCTAAAATAAATACAAATTTACCTGTAAAATAAAACTTAACCTAAGTTACACTAACACCTAACACTACACTACAATTAAATAAATTCCCTACATTAAATACAATTAAATAAATTAAATACAATGAGCTAAATCACAAAAAAAAAACACTAAATTACAGAAAATAATAAACAAATTTCAAGATCTTTAAACTAATTACACCTAATCTAATAGCCCTATCAAAATAAAAAAGCCCCCCAAAATAAAAAAACCTAGCCTAAACTAAACTACCAATAGCCCTTAAAAGGGCCTTTTGTGGGGCATTGCCCCAAAGAAATAAGCTCTTTTACCTGTAAAAGAAAATACAAACAACCCTCCAACAGTAAAACCCACCACCCACACAACCGTCCCCCAAATAAAATCCTAACTAAAAAAAAAAATAAGCTCCCCATTGCCCTAAAAAGGGCATTTGGATGGGCATTGCCCTTAAAAGGGCATTTAGCTCTATTGCTGCCCAAAGCCCTAACCTAAAAATAAAACCCACCCAATACACCCTTAAAAAATCCTAACACTAACCCCAGAGGATTCACTTACCGGGAGAAGTCTTCATCCAAGCGACAAGATGTCCTCAATGAAGCCGGCAGAAGTGGTCCTCCAGACGGGCAGAAGTCTTCATCCAGACGGCATCATCTATCTTCATCCTTGCTGATTGCATCAGCCAATATGATTTTTCTACCCTAATTCTGATTGGCTGATAGAATTCTATCAGCCAATCGGAATCTAAGGAACGCCATCTTGGATGACGTCACTTAAAGACATATTCATTCCGAAGAAGACGTTGATTGAAGAGGATGCTCTGTGCTGGATGTCTTGAAGATGGAGCTGCTCCGCGTTGGAAGGATGAAGATAGAAGATGCCGTCTGGATGAAGACTTCTGCCCGTCTGGAGGACCACTTCTGCCGGCTTCGTTGAGGACATCTTGCCGCTTGGATGAAAACTTCTTCCGGTAAGTGAATCCTCTGGGGTTAGTGTTAGGATTTTTTAGGGTGTATTGGGTGGGTTTTATTTTTAGGTTAGGGTTTTGGGCAGCAATAGAGCTAAATGCCCCTTTAAGGGCAATGCCCATCCAAATGCCCTTTTCAGGGCAATGGGGAGCTTAGGTTTTTTAGTTAGGATTTTATTTGGGGGGTTGGTTGTGTGGGTGGTGGGTTTTACTGTTGGGGGGTTTGTTTGTATTTTCTTTTACAGGTAAAAGAGCTGGTTTATTTGGGGCAATGCCCCGCAAAAGGCCCTTTTAAGGGCTATTGGTAGTTTAGTTTAGGCTAGGTTTTTTTTTTTTATTTTGGGGGGCCTTTTTTTATTTTGATAGGGCTATTAGATTAGGTGTAATTAGTTTAAAGATCTTGTAATTCGTTTTTTATTTTCTGTAATTTAGTGTTTTGTTTTTTGTGATTTAGCTAATTTTATTTCATTTATTTAATTGTATTTAATGTAGGGAATTTATTTAATTGTAGTGTAGTGTTAGGTGTTGGTGTAACTTAGGTTAGGTTTTATTTTACAGGTAAATTTGTATTTATTTTAGCTAGGTAGTTATTAAATACCTGTAAAATAAACCCTACGCTAGCTACAATATAACTAATAGTTACATTGTAGGTAGTTTAGGGTTTATTATTATTTTACAGGTATTTAGTTTTAAATAGGAATAATTTAGTTAATGATAGTAATTTTATTTAGATTTATTTAAATTATATTTAAGTTAGGGGGTGTTAGGGTTAGACTCTAGGGGTTAATACATTTAGAATAGTGGTGGCGACGTTGGGGGCGGCAGATGGGGTTAATAAATGTAGGTAGGTTGCAGCGACATTGGGGGAGGGAGATTAGGGGTTAATAAATATAATGTAGGTGGCGGCGATGTTAGGGGCGGCAGATTAGGGGTTAATAATATTTAACTAGTGTTTGCAAGGCGGGAGTGTGGCGGTTAAGGGGTTAATATGCTTATTCTAGTGGCGGCGATTTCCAGAGCGGCAGATTAGGGGTTAAAAATTGTATTATAGTGTTTGCGATGTGGGAGGACCTCGGTTTAGGGGTTAATAGGTAGTTTATGGGTGTTAGTGTACTTTTTAGCACTTTAGTTATGAGTTTTATGCTACAGCGTTGTAGTGTAAAATTCATAACTACTGACTTTAAAATGAGTTAGGAATCTTGTCGGTAGAGGCTGTACCGCTCACTTTTTGACCTCCTAGGACAAACTCGTAATACCGGCGCTATGGAAGTCCCATAGAAAAAAGGCTTTACGATCTTTACGTAAGTAGGTTTGCGGTAAGGCCAAAAAAGTGTGCGGTACACCTATACCTGCAATACTCGTAATAGCAGCAGGCGTAAAAAAGCAGCGTTAGGACCTGTTAACGCTGCTTTTTTACCTTACCGCAAAACTAGGCGTATTTTCCTAATTTGTGTGGTAATTATTTAATTATCTATATACATAAGTCTATTTTGTAATCTATTGTTCATCTACCTATCTCATAAAAAGCTATTATCTTATAATAATAATCTCTTAGAGTCTCTTGGTTAGTCACAATCCCAGAGAACACTCAGTTTTTGTCCATATCAGTCCTAAAATGTATAGGTTCTTATAATCCCAGTCCACAGAGGGGACCATATTACTACAGGAATTTCTTTATCCTTTGTGTGAGAGATCTTTCTTCCCATCACTAAGTTACTCTTCTTAGGGTATAAGCTGTGCAGAAACAAGCCAAGAAAGTTGTGGTCTGAAACCACCATAGCCATAGTCCACTCTTTAATAATGTCACCTCAAATTACACACTATACTGAAATACATGACAACTGCGAACTAACTAAATGTGCCCAGCAGCTGTTAACAAGTGTCTGAGTGAACAGTAGGAGTACATACTACACTAAGGGCTAGATTACAAGTGGATTGCTAAATTATTATAAAACTGCACTAGGCTGTTTTGGGGCTTTAAAGTTATTTTGCACTGGCATTACAAAGTGGAGAGCTAATATTGCTTGCATGCAAGCGATATTTAGCACTCCACTTGTAATCTGGCCCTAAGTGCTTTAGTATAAAGACTTGGACCAAGATTACAAATTGTGCGCTAAACCGGATGCGTAAATAACGCAAAAAATGAGAGATATCGCAGTCTCCATAGCGCTGCCATTACAAGTTACTGAAAAATCTTCTTTTGTTGTGCGGTATGGTGTGTTAAGCTCCATACTGCACAAAACCCAAGGCCTGACTTCACGTGCTTGTGCACGTTTTCCCCCATAGACATCAATGGAGAGAAAAAACTAACACCTGCAATCGCGGAATGGCGATTGCCGTAACGCAATCCCCATTGATGTCTGGGGAAAATAAAGTTACGTTAAAACCTAACACCCTAACATAAACCCCTAGTCTAAAAACCCCTAATTGCGCCCCCCCCCCAGACATCGCCGACACTAAAAAAAAGTTATTAACCCCTAAACCGCCGCCCCCCCCCCACAGTGCAACTACTATAATAAACATATTTACCCCTAACCTGCCGTCCCCGACATTGTTGACACTAAAAAAGTTATTAACCTCTAAACTGCCGACCCCCCACAGCGCAAATACTATAATAAACTCATTAACCCCTAAACCGCCAGCCCCCAGGGGGTATGACCAGTAGAATATGTACAAGCAGAGTATGGTCAGCAGAACAGAGACATTATGTACATGGACACAAGGACTGATACACATGCCACAGACTAAATTATCATGCAACGGGAGAGTTGTAAAGTAAGGCTGACAACAGGCCAGTACTCAGATATAGGACCCCATTTAAGAAGGTGCAGACAGACAATGTTCCACTTCCCCGGCAGGGATCATAGCCACCGATTTTCACCACCACCAATGCAGCATCGGCTGGAGGAAGGTAAGATTGTGCAATCCTGATCCTTGTTCTCACGCAACCTTTTGTGCAACTGCAGGGCTTCTCAATTACCCATGCACTATAAGGGCTCTGAATAGATGGAGCACATAGTAGGTAACTGTAATAGTGGCCTGGTTTAGCATGCAATGGGTCAGTGGTCATGTATGGCCAGCAAGGTCAGCACAGCCTAAGACAGCAAGCATAAAAAAAGGGATTTCACAATGCTGGCCAAAGTGCAAAACACCATGTTGTCCAGTTTATACAGATGAACAAAAACTTCTGAAGCAAGATCTTTGAGGAACAGCATCCTTGCAGGGACGAAACTACAGGGGGTGCAGAGGTTGCAATTGAGAGGCCCAGCTTATGTTTCTGTTTTAACCATTGGTGTTTATGTGTGTGTGTGTGTATGTATGTGACTGTGTGTGTATTTATGCATGTATGTGTGTGTATGTTTGTGGAACCAGCAAATTACAGACCTGGTTACTGCAGCATGGGGGGTAAACAGTGTCAGTCTATACAGTACCACTATATACAGTACGGGGGGCTGGACCATGTCACAGACTACTGTGGTCACTTTATAAAGTATTGGGGCGGGTAGGGTCAGGCCAGCCATCTCACCGGCAGATTACAGACTAAGTCACTGACTAACTATATACAGTACTGGTGGGTTAAACAGTGTCACTATATACAGTAATGGGGGGGTCAGACCATCTCACAGACTGTGGGCACAGGGTACCTCCTTTTGTAAACATGTAAGCTGATTCACATTTTTTGTCTGTGTTAAATGTAAAAAAAAATAAAAGATATGTATCAAATTCACTTTTTTTTTTTGGGGGGGGGGCTTCTTAGATTCTTGCACCTGGGCCCTGTGGTTTCTAGTTATGCCTCTGCATCCTTGGGTTGGCTTTATGGTGGCCTTGGGGGGTGGTAGTGCTATGACAGGATATTATTGACGTAGTACATAAAAGTGAAATATGGTATCCAGCAGTGCCTAGCATGAATGGATGAAGCACACTGTCTCTCACCAAGACTATAGACAGGTACTGCAATAATAATACTATGTTTTTCTCCCTTACACACAGAGGTTTATAGCTGTACTGTTTCTATATATACATAAAGTCTAAAATTCTTGTGCTATTACTGGCCAACCTAAGGTTTAACTGTCACAGTCTGATGTTCCACTGCCTTTCCCTTAGCACCAAGTTGTATTACGTTTGTGTGTAAACCATAAAGATATTTAGCAGTACTGGGATGGTATGCCTCCACAGGATTATGTGGACCACATGCTT
Organism: Bombina bombina; assembly: GCF_027579735.1. Taxonomy (NCBI): domain Eukaryota; kingdom Metazoa; phylum Chordata; class Amphibia; order Anura; family Bombinatoridae; genus Bombina; species Bombina bombina. Next base: position 1,354,108,232 of record NC_069499.1, on the reverse strand, counting down.
GTGTGAAGTTGCAGTGAAGAATGTGGCTGTGCTATCTCAGTTCACCTCCACCTCTAAATATTTGAAGCAACAGAACATCTATATGTGTTACTCATCCATGCAGCAGACAGCTAAATTTGGGGAAGAACTTTCTACCATGTACAAAATGCAGTTTTTGCTCATGGAGAAAGATATAGATTTTTAACAACCACCCCATTTTTTGATTATAAAGCAGGTATGTTGTTTGTAATAGATTGTTTTACATTGACCATCTTAAAAAATAAATAAATAAATATAAAATAAAAGAGATTCAATAATAAAAGGTGTTAAGTATGGCTCACTTTTGGTATTGAGGGTGAGGCAGCTTGCATCCCTGACTTAATTTTTCTAAACTTGGTATGTAGTGAATAAAAATACATGTTTGCCTTTTAGGAGTATCTCTGAGCTGAAGACAGAGCTGATTGGCGGGTATGCTCAGTGGACTGTGCATGATACAGACCTCACTGGGCTTGTGCATGTGACTCAAAAAAAAAGAAGAAGAAAAAGAAGCTAAATTAACCTTTTTAATACATTTTGACAAAAGTACTAATGACTTTCTTTTTATTGGTGTGGCATCTAGTGGGTCATGTTACCTTGATTTGAAATGAGTCTCTTTATTTTCAAATGAGTAATGTCATAAGTGCATCGTTCCACTGTGGCCCCACATTGTATTACTATAAACCTGGTGTCTCATAGGTTAGAAAACTGCCATTTTAATAACAACAAATAGTTAACTGGATAGTCAAGTGATCCCTTATTTAAAAGAGGAGTTATTCCTTCTGTGCTAGATTTGTTTAGTTTTGTTATGTTTTGTATTTTATCACAAATCTTTGTCATTGTATACCCCTATCATTGTACCCAGCGCTATGGAATTTGGCGGCGCTATACAAATAAATGATAATAATAATAATTCCTTCTTCTAGCAAACAATCGAATGCCTCTAAAAGTTGTAAAGGGGACGAGTTAATCGTTATTTTACTACCCTAGGATAAGACTCAACAATTATAAAAGCCAGAGAGCAGGCAGTTGTAGATGCCATTGCTTACTCATCTTTGCAGTTAAATCAATCCTGACCACTCAGGATTATATATGTGTGTTCTGTATCTGTTTGTATATGGAAATTTGTAGTACTTTTGCAACAATAAACAACATCTGGTGTCTTTCTGAATCACTGTTAATTTTGTTTATAGATAAAGAGATGTAAGAGATGTATTGTTTGGAAAACAGATATTTCTAGGATTATAAAACAGCTGATATTGGTGGGATCAGTATAAGAGTAAAACGGATAATGAAAGATTGAGAAAATGAAGATACTGAGAGAATAAACGGAGAACAGATATTGCTTAGGTCCGATATGAGTAGATATTGCTGGAATAAGATGTGAGCAGATGTTTTTGGGATCAAATATGAGCAGATATGTGTAGGATTAACAAAGTGCCAACATTTGTAGAATCAGTAGAGAGTGGCTACTGCTACTAATTTAGCTGGCATTGCAGGAGCATGGAATATTCAATAAACCTGCAGATGGGGGAAGCTGGGAGTATTCTGTGGTTATCTGGCAATACTCCCCCATTCTTCCTCCTTCACACCTCTCACACATTCCTCCATCACTGCCAGCTTTTCCTATGCTGTGCTATACACAACTATTAAGAACAGCTTGTCTGCTGGACAGAAAGCATGGCAAACATGTGGAATAGCATCCTGTGCTACATACAAATGTCATAGACGTTCATTGTTTTGGCTTCTTAGGTATATCAAATGGGCAGACTGGTTTACTAATTCTTGTCTGTTGCCCAAGTGCATGTTACATATATATGATGTCACATCCCTATAGAAACTCAGTAGTTAAACTTTTAGTTCATATATTCTGGCCAGAAAAATTGTAAATTAAATGTGCAGAAAAGCACTAAGATGATAGTGAGCCAGAGAAAGGGTGGGAGTGATACAGAGAATGAAAGATCTGAAATAAAACATTGGCAAGAGAGAAAAGTGAGTAATGAAATAGCAGAAGTCGGTTGGAGTGGGTAAGTTGCAATAAGATCGCTAGGAGTGATGGAAAACAATGCAAAATGAGTTACAATGGAAAACAGACCGGATAGTGGAAGGGTAACCAGGCAAGGTAAGTTTAAGAGTAGCCAGATGAGTGGGGGGATGATGATCCAGTGGGTGTGTTGTTCAGAGAGCTGGAAAATGACTGAATGGGAGGTCACTCAGGTGAGTAGACTGAGGGTAGGCATATTCATGGAAGTATGGAAAAGCAGGTACGTGAGAAAGAATTCACACAGGTCAGGTAAAGCAAAAAAAAGGTTCTTACCTTGTGGGTCCTGCTTGGCTGACTTTACCACATACAACAAACACAAGTAAATTCCCAGAATAAGTCTTATTGTCCTGTTCTTGCCCATGATGTAGTCCTGTGTGTCTCCAGATGTTTCAGTGCTCAGAGTCCCAGGAACATGTGTGATGAGGAAGCCCAGACAAAGAGGTGTCAGTCACTTGCAGACATCTCTCACAGCTCTCACACTGCCTGAGCTGAGCTGCTTCAGGTTTGAATGACACAGTGATCTCAGTCAAACACTCCCTCCCTCCTCAGCCTGCCCTCTCCTGCTGCACGCTAAGCAAACAAGGAGACCTCCAAATTACAGCATGTTCAAGGCAGGACTCACAGTGTGCTGGCTCTAAGACACTTCACACTGGGCTAGATTCATTAACTGGCTATTCAGTTTCGCCACTTTCTATACAGCACATTTTTTAAGAATGGATCCGCAAGTAATCTTTTATTAGAAGATTGCACACAATAACTCAAGAGGCTGTGTGTGAACCAAGGCAATTTTATAAACAATGGCCTATATTAACTAACAATTTAAGCATTCTAATTCCATAAGTCTGGCTTCTCTCCTTAAAATGTTCAACACTTTTTATAGACCCTGAAGCCAAAAATGCAATCCTTAAAGGGACATGAAACCAATTTTTTTCCTTCATGGTTCAGACAGAGCATACACTTTTAAATAACTTCTATTATCTAATTTACTTAGTTCTCTTGGTATCCTTTGTTGAAAATAATTCCTAGGTAGGATGAGAAGCTGGGAGCTAGCTGCTGATTGGTGGCTGCACATAAATGACTCTTGTCATTGGCTTAATGATGTGTTTGTTAGCTCCAAGTAGTGCATTGCTGCTCCTTCAACAAAGAATACTAAGAGAATGAAGCAAAACTGATAACAGAAGTAAATTGGAACGTTGTTTAAAACTCTATGCTCTATCTGATTCATGAAAGAAAACTTTTGGGTTTTATGTTCCTTTAAAAGCACATATAACTTAAAAAGTTGAAGTAAAAAAAAAAAAATGTCCATGATTCAGATAGTATGTGCAACTGTAAACAAATTTGTTTAGTTTGCTTTGTTCTCTTGGTATCATTTGTTGAAGAGTAAACCTAGGATGGCTGATAGCAACTTGCGTGCGTTTTAGCACTCTAAAGCAGCAATGATTGCCACTATGTATACAATGTTGCAAACACTGCTGCCAGGTGGCTAAAGACAAGTGCACGCTCCTGCGCTCACCTAAGATTACTCTTTAAGAAAGGATACCAAGAGAAAAAATTAATAATAGAAGTAAATTGGAAATTTGTTAAAAATGTCATTCTCTATCTAATCCATTTAAGTTTAATTTTGACTTTGCTGTCTCATTAATAATATGCTGGAAACCAGTTGGTCATCACTGGGGCTTACATTTACAGAATGCTGTCTTAAGCTAGCCCATCTGATGTTTTTTAGACTGTGTTTTATTAATAAATATGTTGCATTGTTACTATATAAATATAATGCAAACATATGCTGGTTGCACTGAGTACAATGTAAATTGCAAGATGTTCTATTTGTAATACAAATATTTATTAAATGTATCAGACCTGATAACTTTGAAAAATATTTTATACTGTACATAAATTTACATATCTGTTGATATCACATAGTGATAGTGTCATCACAGGACGAAATCTATTACAATATGTAGACAGGTTTGTCCATTTAATATACTCACTACCGGCTCCTCTTAAAAAATATAAAAAAACAAGTAGGTGAGACCTTCACAGCACTAGACTATAACATGATTTGGAAATGAATATTAAATTAATCTGAGAAAACGCCACAATTGGAAATATAAACCAATAGAACACAGGCATTCTAGGAAATCCGGAGCCAAGAAGTATGTCAACAATCCCTAAATGGGCAAATAGTTTACTTACATCAAGCAACCTCAATCATATGAGGTAAGTGAAGAGCAGATAATGGTACGTGGTAACAGTCACTGGAGATCCATGTGTGCAATCAGTCGGCTGGGCAGTCTAATCTCTTTTTTATACCCAGTATTCATATAGGGACTTGTAGCTCTCTCCACGTTCGTCCAATAGGAGATCAAGTTTTCACAGCCAGTTATAACTGTGTATAGGGGGGCGTGATGTGCTGGGGAGGAGCAAGATGAGAGGTGTGTCTCCCCCTTGACCCTGAATTAGGAAACAGTCTGCTCAGGTTAGTGGAGACTAACACAGTTAACCTCTCCGCTAACCTGAGCAGACTGTTTCTTGGTTCAGGTGGCCCATCATGCCGTTCAGAGTTGCCTTTATTCTTGTGAAATTGCAAGTCACTACGATCTGTGCAAATCCAGATCGTAGGGGTAGATTTATCAAATTTCGGGCGGACATGATCTGCATACTCTGTCAGCATTTATCATTGCACAAGCATTTCTGGTGAAATGCTTGTGCAATTCCGCCCCCTGCACATTCGCGGCCAATCGGCCGCTAGCAGGGGGTGTCAATCATCCCGATCTTATCTGATCGGGATAATTGCTCTTCGCCACCTCAGAAGTGGCGGATGAGATAAGGAACACTTAACTTAAAGGGCCATGATACCCAAATGTTGAAACACTTGAAAGTGATGCAGCATAGCTGTAAAAAGCTGACTAGAAAATATCACCTGAACACCTCTATGTAAAAAAGAAAGATATTTTACCTCAAAAATTCCACAGTAGCCACATCCCATTTTAAAGGACTTCTAAGCAGCAAATCAGTATGTCTGTCTTGGGACAGCTAAGGGAGTGAGCTTTTGTGCACACTCATCTTATTTCCCTATTCAGTTTAAGGAAGTTTACTATGAAATCTCATGAGAGTTAAGTGAAATCTCATGAGATCACAGTAAAAGAGTTCATGACCTCAGCACTGTTGATGCAGATTGGCTGCTGTTCAGCTGGGCAGCTGTTGAAGTATAACTTTTTACACAGAACTTACTCTGCTTAGCTGTGGAAATTGTGAGGTAAAATATCTTCCTTTTTTACATAGATGATAGATGACAGGTGATATTTTCAGCTTTTTACAGTTATACTGCATCACTTTCAAGTGATTTAGCATATGAGTATTATGTCTCTTTAAGTTTCTGGCAGACCTGGAACTTCGGGGGTAGATTGCAGCATCCTCTGCTTGATAAATCTAACCTGTAGTGTCTTGCATTTTCACAAGAATAAATGCGGCTCCAAAAAGATCCTAACTGCATGAGGGGCAGCCTTCTTCTGAAGCTAACGAAGCATCTGTATTCAGTGAAACTATTATCGCCCTGAACAACGTACAGCAAGATTGCAAATAGATAAATCCATAGAGATTCATAATGACCCCTCACTACAGCTGCAAGTGGCGAAATCACCACTGATATAATCAATCACCTCTGATATAATCAATAACTGCATCTAGCTCACTATCTAACTCCATTAATTTCTTGATCTATAGAATAAGTTCCACCATCACAAAAACCCTACAGAACAAACTAATACAAATCCCTTTATAAAACAGTCCACTCCAACATATGCACAAATCCTGAAAATCAGTAAAAGGAAAAGTAATTTATTTATGTTATAGACCTAATACATATAAACTTGTTTTCTAAACCTGGGCGATTACAAATGAACGGCTAGATTATGAGTTGGGCGTTAGGCTGAAAAAGCAGCGTTAACAGGTCCTAACGCTGCTTTTTCACTACCGCTACTATTACGAGTCTTGCAGGTTTAGGGGCACCGCACACTTCTTTGGCTTTACCGCAAAACGACTTAATTAAACTTCGTAAACCCTTTTTTTCTATGGGACTTCCATAGCGCTGGTATTACGAGTCTGTCCTGGGAGGCCAAAAAGTGAACGGTACACCCTCTACCTCCAAGATCCCTAACGCATTTTAAAGTCAGTAGTTAAGAGTTTTATGGTACAACGCCGTAGCATAAAACTCATAACTAAAGTGCTAAAAAGTACACTAACACCCTTATACTACCTATTAACCCCTAAACCGAGGCCCTCCCGCATCGCAAACACTTAAAGAAAATGTTTAACCCCTAATCTGCCGCTCCGGACATCGCCGCAACTATAAAAAAATATATTAACCCCTAAACCGCCGCACTCCCGCCTCCCAAACACTTATTAAATATTATTAACCTCTAATCTGCCGCCCCTAACATCGCTGCCACCTACAGTATATTTATTAACCCCTAATCTGCCGCTCCGGACATCGCCGCTACCTACATTATACTTAGTAACCCCTAATCTGCTGCCCCCAACATCGCCGACACCTACATTATTTTTATTAACCCCTAATCTGCCGCCCCCAACGTCGCCGCCACTATTCTAAATTTATTAACCCCTAAACCTAAGTCTAACCCTAACACCCCCTAACTTAAATATAATTTAAATAAATCTAAATACAAATTACTATCATTAACTAAATTATTCCTATTTAAAACTAAATACTTACCTATAAAATAAACCCTAAGCTAGCTACAATATAACTAATAGTTACATTGTATCTAGCTTAGGGTTTATTTTTATTTTACAGGCAAGTTTGTATTTATTTTAACTAGGTAGAATAGTTATTAAATAGTTATTAACTATTTAATAACTACCTAGCTAAAATAAATACAAATTGACCTGCAAAATAAAACCTAACCTAAGTTACATTAACACCTAACCCTACAATTAAATAAATTAACTAAATTAAAAACAATTACATAAATTAAATTAAATTAAATTAGCTAAATAACAAAAAAAAAACCCACTAAATTACAGAAAATAAAAAACAATTACAGATCTTTAAACTAATTACACCGAATCTAATAGCCCTATCAAAATAATAAAAAAAAAAAAAAAAAAAAAAAAAAAACCCTAGCCTAAACTAAACTATCAATAGCACTTAAAAGGGCCTTTTGCGGGGTATTGCCCCAAAGTAATCAGCTCTTTTACCTGTAAAAAAAAAATACAAATAACCACCCCAACAGCAAAACCCACCACCCACACAACCAACCCCCCAAATAAAATACTAACTAAAAAAACCTAAGCTCCCCATTGCCCTGTAAAGGGCATTTGGATGGGCATTGCCCTTAAAAGGGCAGTTAGCTCTTTTGCGGCCCAAACCCTAATCTAAAAAATAAAACCCACCCAATACACCCTTAAAAAACCTAACACTAACCCCCTGAAGATCGACTTACTGTTCTGAAGAGCGGACATCCACCCTCAAGGAAGGGGCAGAAGTCTTCATCCAACGGTGCCGAAGTCCTCAACGAAGCCGGGAGAAGTCTTCATCCAAGTACCACTTTCATCTCATCAGCATCTATATTCGTATAGTCCATCTTTACCCAAGGACCAAAGGCACTTCAGTTTTGCATGGCAAGTGGTACTACCTTAATAAAGAAATACTTAGATGTGCACACACATAACTCTTCCTTGGGGCTGACTAAACAAAATGAGGCCTTTGCAGCCATATCTGTATTATATTAATACAGCTTTCCAGAAACTTGAGTGGCTGAATTTGGAAATTCAAGGGATATGAAACTGCTCCTCTGTAAAAACAAATATGTTAAATAAAAGTGAAAAAAATCCCCACAGATTGTGTTAAAAAAAATTAATAATAACTTACCTATTTTCTTGCAAAATGAGAAAGTTTAAGTGTAGTTACTGCCATCAGGGAGATGAGAAAGTTGACATGTTGAGAAATTGCATTCTGCCTCTTCTGAGCATGGCAAACCTGACTTCGTGTTTCTCTAGCATTCAATAAACACCAAGGGCCAGATTACAAGTGGAGTGCTAATTAACGCTCCTGCTCGAGCGCTAATTGTACTAGAAGTAATTACGTATTACGAGTTGAAAGTAAACTGTTTTTGTTTGAGCACTAACCTGACGAGCACAAAAAGCCAAACTTAGAATATCGCGTGCGCATTCACGTATTCCCCTATAGAAGTCAAAGGAAGAAAAAAAGTGGAAAAAAAAATCCTAACACACCAATCTCGTGCAAGCCCTATCGCATATTCTCATGTGCGCTAACCCGAGATAAAAATATTCCAATGTTCTTCACATAGAAGAATATGTTATATATATATATATATATATATATATATATATATATATATTATTTTTTGGGGGTAAAATATACATCTATACTTTTATATATATATACTAGTCCTAAAGCCCGTTCACAAGGGCCATTTTTTTGCAGTACAGCGGTCCCACCCCTTGCTCTCTCTCTCCCCCATCTCTTTTGCGCTCTCTCTCCCCCTCTCTTTTGCGCGCTCTCTACCCCTCTCTTTTGCGCTCTCTCCCCCCTCTCTTTTGTGCTCTCTCCCCGTCTCTTTTGTGCTGTCTCTCTCTCTCCCCCCTCTTTTGCTCTCTCCCCCCTCTCTTTTGCTCTCTCTCCCCCCTCTCTTTTGTGCTCTCTCTCTCCCCCTCTTTTGCTCTCTCTCTCCCCCTCTCTTTTGCGCTCTTTCCCCCCTCTCTTAGCGCTCTCTCCCCCATCTCTTTTGCGCTCTCTCTCCGCCTCTCTTTTGAGATCTCTCTCCCCCATCTCTTTTGCGCTCTCTCTCCCCCTCTCTTTTGAGCTCTCTCTCTCCCCCCTCTTTCTCTCCCTCCCCTCCTCTCTCTATCCCTCCCCTCTCTCTCTCTCCCTACTCTCTCTCTCTCCCCCCTCCTCTCTCTCTCCCTCTCCCCCCCTCCTCTCTCCCCTCTCTCTCTCCCCCCTCTCTTTTGTGCTCTCTCTCTCCCCCCTCTTTTGCTCTCTCTCTCTCCCCCTCTCTTTTGTGCTCTCTCTCTCCCCCTAACTTTGCGCTCCCCCCTCTCTTTTGCTCTCTCTCTCTCCCCCATCTCTTTTGCGCTCTCTATCCCCCTCTCTTTTAAGCTCTCTCTCTCCCCCATCTCTTTTGCGCTCTCTCCCCCTCTCTCTCTCCCCCTATCCTCTCTCTCTCTACCCCCTCTCCTCTCTCTCTCCCCCCTCTCCTCTCTCTCTCCCCCCCCTCTCCTCTCTCTCTCTCCCTCAATTTCTCTCCCCCCTCTCTCTCCTCCCCTTCTCCTCTCTCTCCCCCCTCCTCTCTCTCTCCCCTCCTCCTCTCTCTCTCTCCCCCCCTCTCCTCTCTCTCTCCCCCCTCTCCTCTCTCTCTCCCCCCTCTCCTCTCTCTCTCCCCCCCTCTCCTCTCTCCCCCCCTCTCCTCTCTCTCTCTCTCCCCCCTCTCCTCTCTCCTCTCTCTCTCTCCCCCCCTCTCCTTGCTCTCTCTCCCCTCTCTCTCTATCTCTCCCCCCCTCTCTCTCTCTCCCCCCTCTCCTCGCTCTCTCTCCCCTCTCTCTCCCCTCCTCTCTCTATCTCTCCCCCACTCTCTCTCTCTCCCCTCCTCTCTCTCTCCCCCCTCCTCTCTCTCTATCTCTCCCTATCTCCCGACCATGCCCATTCACGCTTGGCCACGCCCCTTCACGACCATTAACGTCTGGCCCCGCCCCTTCACGCCCCCACTCACGTCCGGCCACGCCCACTGGAGCAGGACTCAAAGGCCAGGCGTGTTTGTCCTCGTGCTGTCTCTACTGCGCATGACAGCTTCGGACAAACACACTTGGCCTTTTATATAATAGGATATATATATATATATACACACACACACAATTCGAAAATAAAAGGCACTCTCCTGGTCTTAAATGCAATAGAAAATTGCTTTATTAAGGTGACGTTTCGGGTGTTATCCTGTCCTCAAACCAACATCACGTGAGTTTGGTTTGAGGATGGGATAACACCTGAAACGTTACCTTAATAAAGCAATTTTCTACTGCATTTAAGACCCGGTGAGTGCCTTTCATTTTCAAATTGAATATACTTCACTTCAAAGTCCACCCTGGGCAGAAGTCATTTATTCTTCATTGTTACTGTGAGTGCTGCACCACGAAAACAAAAAGCATGCGGTAAGTCAGCTCAACCCAATTTAGTAGAATATAGATAAACCCCTGATATTTAAATAGGTATATCTGGGGGTGCACGGGAGCATTGAAGGATAATATGAACAATAATAGATAAATAAAAAATATAAACCTTCCATGTGGATGGTTAATATTTTTTTTACTTAGTTGACATGATTTGTGCTGGCATAGAGCATTCTGTATCCTAATTCCCTTCCCCTTCCTTTTCCCCCTATCCCCTCTTCCCGTCCTATTCCCTTCTATTATTGTTTATATATATATATATATATATATATATATATATATATATATATATATATATATATATATATAAATAAAACCAGAAAATGTTAGAAGCAACATCCCAAATGAAGCATTCTACCTTGTGCCTTCATCCTCCCTGGATTTTATGCTTTACCAATAAAAGTTTAAGTTTTACTTTGGGTTGTTGCTTCTAACCTTTTTCTGGTTCATTTGGAATTTCATGCCTATTTGAAGCAACCCCAACTGTCAGGTACTACTCCTTTTTCTTGTATCCACTGCAACGGGTCTTTTGACTGACTGACACTTTGTTTGTTCATGCCTACATAGTAGGATATCCTTTTGCATGCTCGTCAGAGTTTGGAACTGCAGGGGGGACCACACTATTAACTGCGGGGGCCGCTAACCAAGTAGAGAAAAAGATTTACATCTTGCCGCCCTGTTTTTGTTATCAAGAGTGTGTTTGTCAATATTTCATCTGTTTTGGCTTACATAGTGGGCTCAGTCTACTCTACGGAGTTGTCCCGGACACAGCATTTTAAGCTATATATATCACAACATCTAGCCCTTACCTTATCCCACACCCTCCTCTGTTTTTATATATATATATATATATATACATATATATATACGTATATATATATATAAATATATATATATATATATATATATATATACACACACTCACCGGCCACTTTATTAGGTACACATTGCTAGTACCGTGTTGGACCCCCTTTTGCCTTCAGAACTGCCTTAATCCTTCGTGGCATAGATTTAACACGGTGTTGGAAACATTCCTCAGACATTTTGGTCTATATTAACATGATAGCATCACGCAGCTGCTGCAGATTTGTCGGCTGCACATCTATGATACAAAACTTCCGTTCCACCACATCCCAAAGGTGCTCTATTGGATTGAGATATGGTGACTGTGGAGGCCATTGGAGTTCAGTGAACTTATTGTCATGTTCAAGAAACCAGTTTGAGATGATTTGAGCTTTGTGACGGTGCATTATCCTGCTGGAAGTATCCATCAGAAGATCTGTATACTGTAGTCATAAAGGGATGGACATGGTCAGCAACGATACTCAGGTAGGCGTGGCGTTTAAACGATGCTCAATTGGTTCTAAGGGGCCCAAAGTGTGCCAAGAAAATATCCCCCACACCATTGCACCACCACCAGCCTGGACCGTTGATACAAGGCAGGATGGATCCATGCTTTCATGTTGTTTATGCCAAATTCTGACCCTTCCATTTGAATGTCGCAGCTGAAATCGAGACTCATCAGACCAGGCAACATTTTTCCAGTCCCTCTATTGTCCAATGTTGGTGAGCCTGTGCAAATTTTACCTTCAGTTTTATTTTTTTAGCTGACAGGAGTGGCATCCAGTGTGGTCTTCTGCTGCTGTAGCCCATCTGCTTAAAGGTTCGACGTGTTGTGCGTTCAGAGATGGTATTCTGCATACCTTGGTTGTAACAAGTGGCTATTTGAGTTACTGTTGCCTTTCTTTCATCTCGAACCAGTCTGAAACCCGGACACATGATTTGAAACTCGGCGGTGGCAACCCTACTGGGACAGAATAAACAACCGGGTGGGACACTGGGACAGCGCCTCCAAACAGGGACAATCCCAGTCAAACTGGGACTTCTGGGAAGCCTATATATAATGGTGATTTTTTTACTTAACTGTATACTGACTGTAACTATATAGAGACCTGACTGTTACTGTACTGTTGGTGGATAGCCTTGCATGCAGGTATACAGTTAAAAGCATGTTGTTTGCTGTTCACTTCTGCATATGTTGTATTGCATGAACTTGCAGTCTGGAGGGATGGGACTGACAGTAGTAGTAGCCTTTCTGACTGGCTTCAGTGGGTCATGTTTGTATTTTTCTATATTAACATGTATCCACCTTTCCCTTTGTGGCATCCAGCTGGTCAGCAATGCCAGCTGCTTCTCTTATCCCGACACAGCACACTGGGGTACACATCCCAAGTTAGTGAAATCAAGTGTGACACACTGGCCAGTAGCTGTAAGTTCACAGAGGGGTCAGTCTGTCTGGATTTGCTACACAGAAGCGCACAGACACTCCTCTAACACTAAACTGTGCAAACCAAGCAGCCTTCTCAAAGAATATGCTTCAGCATTCCAGCATTTTTATGGTAGAGTGACCAGCAAGCAGGGGTGTAAATAGAGACTGCTGTGCCCAGGAGCTAATATGAACTCACACCAACATTGTCATAGTATTTTTAATCCTGTATATACAGGAAAACACAATCAGACACTTGTGTGTAAATACTTACAAGTAGAAGTTGAAAATCAATAACAAAACGCTATACAGATAGACACTGACTCAATAGAAATGGATATGCTCCCAAACAAATCACATGAGCTTATCTCTATAAAAGGAAAAAATCTTTGTGTGTATCCTGTGCAAAGAATGTGACTAAATATTGTCAAAAGTTGGAAAGTTACTTGCAGTTCTCAAAATGCTACTAGATGCTTAATTCAGTATCCTCCATGCACTCTCGTGACATCTGATGTTAGTGCTTCTATGTTTTTATATGCCAGTGGGTCTTTGGTGCTGCTTGGAGTATTCAGACACACACAGTGTCAAATCCGAAATGAAGACATGGAAAACAAAAACAGAAAGCACATCCAAAGATTCACAGCAGATTTTACATATATATTGATGTGGACCAAATGGGGCCCCTGGAACCCTCTGCTCTCCTAATAATTACACCTATGCTAGTAGCTTTCAAAACAAAGGGACAGTAAATACCTTGTAATTAAAAGACATTTCTGTTGTGTTTTTATAGAACATGTCAGGAAAACAAATACATATCTTGTTTGCTGCAGTTGTTTTTCAATAAGTCAAACTTCATTCACAACTGGCCTTACTTATAGGAGCCATTCTGGGCTTGAGTATGCAGACAAAAAGGTAGCCATGGTCATAATGTTAGTATAGAGTGCATTGTTTTGCACTTCTTATCTGTTAATTAGGGAAAAATACCCAGTAAACTAATTAACCCCTACATTTCCAGAATACCCCTACTTAGCTGTAGTTTTCCTCCTTAAATCTTGGCCCATTTAATTGATTAATGGCTCTTTTTTCTGAATATTGCTTAAAGCAGGGATTTTCAAACCATCCTCAGGCTTCCCTAACAAGACAGATTTTCAGGATTACCTTGGGTGACAGTAGATTAATAACACTTTACGTTAGATTACGGTTAGATTACGAGTTTTGCGTTATGAGCGACTCGGTACTAACTTGCAAGTTATTGTCACCACTCACCTCCCTATAGCGCTGCTATTACAGCACATTTTGTGATAGGTCATAGCTGTGAAATTGTTCCCTTTATTATTTAAAGCTGTATCACATAATGGTAAATGGTTATATGCAGAAATATTTTTATTGCAAAATTCATGACAAACAGTACCTTTGTATGGCCCCTTTCTAAGTAATCTTCCAAATCTCTACATATCATGTATACCTCTCAATGCTATTTCTCAAAGTGTACAGTAGGTTCCACATAACCATTACAACACCACAAAATGGTAGTCCTTTAACCACTCCTACCTTAACATGTGAACTAATCTCGAATAATAACTATAAACTACAGCTTTATGCTGTACTAGTTTACAATCGCCTAGCCCACTTCCTGTCCGCCAACTCCTTGCTTGACCCCCTGCAATCCGGATTCCGCCCCAAACACTCAACTGAGACTACCCTTACCAAGGTTACTAACGATCTTCTCTCTGCTAAAAATATTGTCCACTACTCTATAATCATCTTATTTGACTTCTCAGCTGCCTTCGACACAGTTGACCACCCCCTCCTCCTACAGACCCTTAGCTCTTTTGGCCTCTGTGACACTGCTCTTTCCGAGATTCACTCCTATCTTTCTCACAGGTCTTTTTCTGTGTCATTTGCCGGCGACTCTACCTCTCCAATGCCTCTGTCTGTTGGAGTACCTCAAGGATCTGTTCTAGGTCCTCTACTCTTCTCCATTTACACTTCTTTGCTGGGTAAACTTATCAACAGTTATGGCTTCAAATATCACCTCTATGCAAACGACACCCAGATCAACCTTTCCACCCATGCTCTCTCTCCCTCTGTCCTTTCTCATGTCAGCGACTGCTTATCTGGTATTTCTTCCTGGTTGGCCTCTCACCACCTAAAGATTAGCATATCCAAGACTGAGCTCCTTCTTATCCCCCCCCCCTCAAGGTCTACGCTGACTTGTGACTTCTCTATCCCTGTTGACGGCATCACCATTTCCCCATCGCCCCAAGTCCGCTGCCTCAGAGTTACACTTGACTCAAATCTATCCTTCATCCCCCATATCCAATTGCTTTCTACATCCTGCTGCAACCATCTACACAATATTTCCAAGATTCAACCTTTTCTGTGCACTAACACCACAAAGCAAATAATCCACTCCCTTGTTATTTCCCGACTTGACTACTGCAATAAACTACTTACTGGTGGCCTTCCTCTTTCCCGCCTCTCCCCCCTTCAATCCATCCTAAATGCCTCTGCCAGGCTGATCCACCTTTCCCGTCGCTCTGTATCTGCTGCACCTCTCTGCAAGTCCCTTCATTGGCTCCCCATTCACAGAAGAATTAATTCAAAATTCTCAATCTTGCATACAAAGTGCTCACCAACACCGCTCCCCTCTACCTATCCTCTATAATCAACAAGTATACTCCAGCCCACCCACTAAGATCCAACAATGACATGCTCATTGCATCTGCGACTATCACCTCTTTCCACGCTAGACTGCAGGACTTCTGTCGTGCAGCACCTACCCTCTGGAACACTCTCCCTCCTGCTGTCAGGCTTTGCACTAATCTTTCTTCATTTAAATGCTCTCTGAATACTTTTCTGTTCAGAGAGGCCTACCACCCAACTCAATAATATTTCTCTTACCTAACAACATTTCCCTCATCCAACTCTGCATTAACATCTTTCTCAATCTTGCAGTCATCATCTCCTGTTTCTCAACCTCCTACCCTTCTATATTGTAAGTTCCCACAGGAATAGGGCCCTTAATTCCTACTTTATTCATTTGTAAATGTTGTCCTGTCTCTTACAAGTTTTATATTTTATTTAAAAGAGCTGTATCCATGGACAGCGCTGCAGAATATGATGACGCTTTATAAATAAAGTATAATAATGATAATAAATAATGCTGGTCAATATGGAATAAAGATTGTTCTCTCTGTGTCCTATTTCTTAAAGAAAATTGTTTAAAAACACATTTTGTAGAAAAAAAAAAAAAACTAGCTGAATATACCCATATAAAATCCCTCTTTTGAAATCCCTTTCTACCAATATTATTATTATTATCAGGTATTTATAAAGCGCCAGCAGATTACATAGCGCTATTACAAGAAATAATGGAACATTACAGGGATGCATTAAATACACAAACAAGTACAATATTGGGGTACATTACAGTTGTAGGTGCAATAATTGAGTTATACAGCTGGTTTGTTATCACATATACGGCGCAGCATACAACTTACGCACGTATATTTCTGCCTTCGGACGTATTTTTTTTACCCATAGACTGACATACAAAACACGCGCAGTTTGGTATCCAATATACAGCGTAAGGACTTACGCGCGCAGATTTCAGAAAATCTACTCCATTCTCATCTCGCCACAAATTGCAGGCGCAGGAACCCTTGCACTGACTAAAAAACCAACGTAACTCCCTGGAAGCCTTAACAAACACATACATTTAAGCAGCATCTCAAGGTTAAAGGGACAGTATACTATGATATTGCTTTTTTAAGGTTTATTTGTGTATTTGAAATAGTTTGAAGCCACAACAAAATCAAATGGATTGAGCTTGTAGGTACTTTATCACATTGTGGACATATACTTGCTTATTTACTTTCAATTGGATTACCTTCATCTCTTTAGAACCCACTGGAGTGTAATTTATTCTAATGCTAACACAGCTTGGCACTGATGCCAAAATATATAAAGGGACAGTCAAGTCAAAAGAAAACCTTCTTCTTTTAAATAGGGCATGTTATTTCAAACTAGTTTCAGATTTAATTAGAACACTTGCTTTGTTCTCTTGGTATTCTTAGTTGAAAGCAAAACCTAGGATGGCTCATATGATCATTTCTAACACCTTCTTGAAGGCTGCCTCTTTGCAATTGTGTCAAACCAATCACAGACACCACAACCTCCTCACCTGCAGACATAAAACACCTGATAATGCCCACCCTATCAGTAACATCACTACTATATATACCAATGTGTCAATTTATATTGGATGTGAGATACATTGATTTACATCTTAGAAGTGAATATTACTATATGTACCCTTCAGAAACAACTATTGTGGATTTGAGTTATAGTACAAGAATATGTCATAAACAGGATAATATTACCTTTTTTGGGCCATTTCCACACAGGCCTTATTATATGTTTAAACAATATTAGTGTACTAAAACATCCCTCACATGGATGTGGATGACAATTATATGGTAAATAACAGAGGACAAGATTTATGGTGAACTATAAGAATATTTTTTTTTTTTAGGCTTCTTGGATGAGGGGGCTGAGGTGACTGGAGTGGATTTCCTGGTTCTCCTTGTTTGGGAAGATTCAGATGATTCTGCTGGAGTGCTGGCCACAGATGATAGGCTGGAGGCAGTGTCCTGCTGGTGTGTGAAGTGCTCAACCAACACACCCAAGAGTTGGTTTTGTTCCCGCCATCTGTTGTCAGTCTGCATCTGCATATCAGAAATAACTCTCATCATCTGCGACTGGTTTTGTACAATTGCTGCCATGCCCCTCTGCAGCTCTATGGTACGCTGGAGTAACCTCTGTTGGCTCCTGTGAAACCTGTGTTGGCCTTTTTGTCTGCTCTTGCAGCTTGTTATGAGCCTCCTCTAGAGTGAAATGTATTCCTCGCCCAGGGGAGAATACAGTGGATCTACAGGCTCTTGAGCAGCAGTGATTCTAGGTGCAGGTTCAGCTCTGCTGGTGCATCATGGACAACTTCAGCTGCTGGTGCTTCAGGGACAACTTCAGCTGCTGGTACTTCAGGGACAACTTCAGCTGCTGGTGCTTCAGGGACAACTTCAGCTGCTGGTGCTTCAGGGACAACTTCAGCTATATGCTTATCTGAGGATGGTGGAGCTCTCCCAAGGGAAGCGGATGGTGGAGCTCTCCCAAGGGAAGCAGATGGTGGAGCTCTCCCAAGAGAAGAGGATGGTGGAGCTCTCAGGCTGGATTGGTAGTCCCATTGACGACTACTGTGTGACCACTCAGCCTGTCCAGTTTGCATTTCTTGCAACATCCCCTGTGTGGAAAAGCCATGACTGGCCTGATATTGTGTTGGGGGGGGGGGAGTAAAGACATGGACCCTTCATGGCTGACTTGGCTCCCCCTCAAAGCCAAAAAGGATATTCCTCAGGCCAGGTATCTTGCCAGGGGTTGTATGCCAATGGTGGTGGCATAACATCTGGGTCCTCAACGGAGGCAATCCAACCCTGCTCATGCCTGGGAGCATACTGTCCATGTCCAAGAACTTTTTATGCATCACCTTGAGGCTCGCTGGCATTTGTTTCTCTGTCCATGTTGCTGCCTGAAGACTGGTGGTGGAGGTGGCTGCATGGCTGTGACTGGTGGTGGAGGTGGCTGCATGCCTGTGACTGGTGGTGGTGGTGGAGGTGGCGGCATGTCTGTTTGCAGCCTGGTGACAGGATGTTCTGTGGAGGAGTCAAATGATGATAGGGATTAGTACAGTCATATATATGTCCATGTGGGCATACAATGTACATTGATACATGCTAGGGACAATACTCATTCTCCTGTCAAACTGTATAACATGCATGTGCACAATGTGATTTGTGATATGAGGGATTTTAATCTGCACAGTATACAGGTATGTGTTTCATACAATAGTTATGTGTACATGTCAGTGATGGAGAAAATGTGTTCTTTAAGTGACACTATGGTCACACAATTTACTTTAGCCTGATGTAGGCACAGAACCTGCTTTCGGAGCTAAAAGTATTGTGATGTCTATAGTGTCCTTTTACTGAAAACTCAACATGTGGCTTGTGGCCTGTGTTACTCTGAGACATGTTAGTATTGCACTATTCCACCTCAAATCATGAATTGCATTGTGTTAAGTAGCATTAATGTCAAAAGTAAAATTGTAGATGTTTTTGTTAGTAGGCCAAATACCATGCTCCTCATTGTGTACATGAATGTGTGAAATTATAGGATGTTATATCTCAAATACATATAATACAGGTGTGTGGGATGTTACTCACCAGCATGAGGTGCTGTGGTTGCTGCCCCTGAGTCACGAGCCCCTGGAAGTCCACGGACTGCTGTGATACTCAGGGACCTGCGTATCATCTCCTGCCAGGTGTTGTATTCGGTTTCAAGGGGTGGACCACCGCCTGTTCCCCTCTGGTGCATGGCTTCCTGCCCCATCTTCTTTTTCACCCGCCTCTTACAATCGTTCCACCTTTTTTAAGTCCCTCGACAGTCCTCCTCTGCGGGGCCACACTGTTTACAGCATCCTCTACCGCCAACCATGCTGCCTTATGCCTTCGGGCAACACCTTTGCCCTTCTCCTGGCCAAAGAGGGCACTGTGGTTGTCCATGATGGCCTGGACTAGCGCAACATTCTCATTGAATGAGAAGTTTGGGCATCTCATGCGCTCCTCCTCTGTGGCCACCTGGCTTACTCCCTGGGATGTCCCTGGTGTGGGTTCCTCCCTATCCTCTCCCTCCTCCCCCCTTCTGTCCCCATGTGCACCCTCTGTCCCTCTTCTAAGTGTGCCTGGTCTCTGGGCATCTTCCCTCCCATCATCCCTTCTAACTCTCCCTCTCCCCACTTACTCCCTGACGGGGACCCCGCTGCTCCTCCTGTCCACTACAATACTCCTCTCCCTGCAACTCCGCTCCCCTCCTCCCCTCCGCCCTACCTCTCCCTGCCATCCTCACACTACACACACTCACACTCACTCCCAGTTCAATCACATACAATCACAACCAAACACTCAGCCTATCACACTGCAAAATTGAAATAAAATGTGTGAGGTGTTAGAAAAAAAAAGTGTTGTGTATTTTCTATATGTATTTATGCAATATGTGTGCAATGTGTAAAAATAAGTGTAAGTAAATGTACAAGCTTACCCAAACAAAAATCCGACTTAACTAACTATTATGCTGTGCCTCTCTCACTACTCTTACTAATCCTAAACTCACTGTAGTGTGCTGTAGCTCAACAAACCATCCAAACACACTGAAGAAAATGGCGGCTGCGCATGGGTTTATATATGACTTTTGAAAAGCGTAATTACATTGCGCATTTTTTGATGGAGTCGCGGGTAATTTTTACGAGTGTTAGCCTAATTTGCATAAAACTACACTTTATTGAGACTTTACATGGACAAACTACTGGCGTAAGTATTGCGATGACTAAAATGTGTATTTGCGCACTTTTCGGAACAACGCCAGTTTGTCCTATTTACGCCACTTTAGCATCTGATGGCACCGTATATTGGATACCACGATGTGCGAGGTGAAATTACGGGCGCCGTGGGTTCCCTCGTTTGCGCCGAAAACTACGCCATATATAGGATCGCGCCCCAGGGTGGGAGGTGGAGGGAGGCTTGCTGGGCTAGTGCGTGCAGAGAGCCTATAGGATTGCTTGTTGCTGTGAGGTCTGTGTGAGAAGTCTATTCACCCACTTCAGTCTCTTTTATAAAATGATGTGCTGCTCTTGTGTACAAGTAACTCTATCCTGCTGAACACATTGTCACTCGCTTTTGCTTTGAGCATTTTTTTTTTGCCATGTAAAGGTTAAACACTAATCATCAGTAGCTGTGTAATATAGAACATACTTTACTTACTGCAGGGATGTTGTATGTACTGGTTTTATTCATTATATTGAAATATTCTAGGAGGTTTTTAAATGGGCAGCAGCCTCATTTATTATATGATCATTTCATACATTTGTAAGTCAAGTGACTAACACATGGTATTCTTACTCACTGAGTTTAGCATCTCACTTATTAAATGATTAGCCACAGGAAGACTGTTACACTCACTGGATGCATACACATAGCCTGTTGCTATCTCTCCTCCAATCACAATCCAGGCAGAGAGTAGATTATCAACATGTATGAAAGGTAGACAGACCAGCTTCCTGAATCAAGCTCTGTACTCGTTTCTTATTCCAATCACTGTGCCCTCTACCCAATTTTAACACTACACTTGGAAAAAGGAAATCGTGGTTCTGGTAGAATTCAAGTGCCTGGGTATCTCTTAGATCAGACATCCTCAAACTTGGTCCTTGAGTTTCCCACATTTCCCATGATGCTCAGCCAGCTGATATGCTGGCTGAGCATCATGGGAAATGTAGTTCCAAAACCTTTGGAGCGCCAAGTTTGAGACTGTTTTAGATGATAAAAGTTTGCAGATTTCCATGTTCATATCATTAGTGGTGCTGTCCACTCTTTTATTAGAGGTCAGGATTACATGTCAGATGATAATGTAAAAAGTAGTATATATATCAAAGCACATTAGTTATATTTGACTGGGGGTCAGACGCACACATTTGTCTGTGCTGTACAGCTTTTATACTCATTTCCTATCAGTCTAGCTACAAGTAGCTTGCATGCTTTCTCCTAGTACTCTGTGTTGGTTGGCTACCTTTAACTTTAAGCATAAATCAGCCTTTATATTATTGCTGATGTTATATTTTTCACAACCAAGATACCACTGAGAAACACTGTTGACCCTGAGATTAGCTATCCCATAAATCAGCAAGTAACCTTACTTTAACTATATAAATTAATATCCACTGAGACTTGCTCGGTTAGCGGTAAAAGATTCTGAAAATATGTCTATTTCCACACAATACCACCACACTGCTACAAGAAGGAAACTTAAACTGGAGACTCCTGAGGCATTAAATTAATTGACCAAGGTAGGAATGCAGAATTTTCCCCAGGCAAAGTAATCTAGCTATCTTTTTAAAAAAGATGTCTTTCTGAACAAAGGGATTGTATTTCACTGAAAGTGCAATTGAGTGTTAATAGTTCTGCAGAAGCAGTAAGGTCAGATCAGTACAGCACTTCAAACAGCTTTATTAACTCTTCCACCTGGACAGTCTGGTATTTAAGTGATGAGCAGGCTGAGATTCGGCTGCACATCTTAGCATTTTGCTAATTGTTGCTTTATACACATAGCGCTATATTACAAGTGGGGCGCTAATAAGCATTTTTGCAAGCGTGCAAACACCTCCAGAGGTAAAGTTTTATGTGTGCAGGTTAATGCGCGCATTACAAGTTGAAAGTAAATGGTTTGCGCATGAGCATAACCATATCATGACTGTGTTAACTTCTCTCTTAAAGGGACATAATACTCATATGCTAAATCACTTGAAACTGATGCAGTATAACTGTAAAAAGCTGACAGGAAAATATCACCTGAGCATCTCTATGTAAAAAAGGAATATATTTTACCTCACAATCTCCTCAGCTCAGCAGAGTAAGTTCTGTGTAAAACAATATACTTCACCTGCTCCCAGCTGCAGGTAAAAATAAAAAATAAATGAAGAAATGAACAGCAGCCAATCAGCATCAGCAGTGCTGAGGTCATGAACTCTTACTGTGATCTCATGAGATTTGACTTAACTCTCATGAGATTTCATAGTAAGCTTCCTTTACCTGATTGGTGAAATAATATGAGAGTTCACGAGGCTCATCCCCTAAGCTGTCCTAGGACAGACACACTAAAATGCTGCTTAGAAATCCTTTACAATGGGAGGTGGCTACTGAGGAACGTTTGAGGTAAAATATCTTTCTTTTTTACATAGAGATGTTCAGGAGATATTTTCTAGTCAGCTTTTTACAGCTATGCTGCATCACTTTCAAGTGTTTAAACATTTGGGTATTATGGCCCTTTAAGACTTAAATGGAGCGTACTAACATTTATCTCTTGTGCACTAACCCAACATTTTCTCCTATGTGAGAAATTAGAATGTAAAAGATTTACAGTAAATATACACTATTATAAAATATTAAAATATTAAAATTGATAAAAAAAAGTTTTTTTTATGTTTTAAGGCATTTGAGTGGAAAGGGCTCAAAGTGTATATATAAATATATACAGTATATGTGTGTGTGTTTATATATGTATATATGCATATATACATAAAAATACAGAAATGCACATGTATACACATATATACATACACATATTTAGATATACATATATACAATATACCCCATTCCATTTAAACACATTGTCATATACCATAAAATGTTTAACCCTGATAAAAAATGTTATTAATATTTATATGAATACTTTTTATTATATAGTGTATATATGAGTAACACTTTTTTTATGTATTTATGTTGTGTTTGGTTCATTTACCCAAATCTTTACATGAAGTCTTCAGTCGTGCTAACCTGACAAGCACAAATTTAGATTGAAAGACTGTAATCCAGATGGGGGAAACAAGCATCAATTCTTCCAATAAAGAGACCACTCCCCTGGAGAACTAAGAACTGTTCATAATTCACTTTCCAGTTCTACCCTTCTGTAAAGAGAACAGCTGAAAAAGAACAGTGAATCTTTTCTTCCCAAAGCAGAGTTAGGATACCTCTATCATAGCCAGGCGACTGCGAGTCTGTCCATAAAGATAATTTCCCTCTTCAGGAGGAGTCATTACTCTAGACTGGAGCTCCAAGAAGATAATCTAAAACCTCACCTCCAGAGGAGTTCAGACTTGTAGCGCTCCTTGTCACTCCCAGTCAGCACTCCAATCCAGAAGACTGATATCTGTATTGAGGAGCTTACCTTAAGTGAGTGACAAATAGATTCAATCAAAGTAGTCTCCGCATAAGAAAAAAGGACAAGTTATACAAATATATAAAGGACTAGCTCAGGGGGGTGTCAATCAACGCGATCGGGTTGAATTGCAGCAATGTCTGTTCGCCTGCTCAGAGCAGGTGGACAGGTTATGGACAGGGGCGGTTCTACACAGGGGCCCACCGGGGCCAGTGCCCCTGTAAAAATGTCCCTGGCCCCCCCTGTGGCCCCTCTGAGCTGGCCACTGAGCTGACTGAAAAATTCCTGACAAGATCAAGGCTATTTATCTGTTTCCCTGTCCCTGAAACGCTGTCTAGTCAAAGCATGGGGTTAACAAAGTGAAGTAAAACTTGTGCCCCCTCTCCTTTCAGAGATGTGCTACAGTTCCCGGGTTGTTGTGGGGGCAGGACGTCTTACAGCTGCAGTCTGCAGACAAGAGTTCCAGAAGTGTCACTGGTTTGTTTTGCAGACGTTCTCTCTAGCGTGTACACTGCCAGAACAGGAGAGATGTAAGTCTGTCCTCTCACCTCCACAACTCTATAATGACTGCTGGAGTGTTTTCCTTATTTTTCTTATGTATGTAAATAATTATTTGACACTATTTTCATTGAATGTGCTATCTGAACTATATAGCATTAGTTAAGTGCATAGTCTTCTTTTTATTTTATTTTTTTCTAATCAGTGTGTGTATGTGTATGTATGTATGTATGTATGTATGTATGTATGTATATATATATATATATATATATATATATATATATATATATATATATATATATATATATATATGTATGTATGTGTTTATGTATATGGATTTGTGTGTGTGTATATGTATATATATAGAAATAGAAATAAGCACTCACTGGTCTTCTGGCATCTGTGACAAAAGAAGTTTATTCAAATTCTTTTTTATTCAAATTCTTTTGTCACAGATGCCAGAAGACTAGTGAGTGCTTATTTCTATTTCAATTTATCCACATTGAAAATATGTATACACACACACACATCATTTGTTTCCGTTTTTTAATGTGCCCCCCTGATTAAACACTGGCCCCACATTGGCCCCCCCAGTAAAATTTGTCTAGAACCGCCACTGGTTATGGAGCAGCGGTCTTTAGACCACTGCTTCATAACTGGTGTTTCTGGCGAGCTTGCAGGCTCGCCAGAAACACGGGCCCTCAAGCTCCATCTGGAGCTTAATAAATGGGCCCCTAACCCCTTGATTACAAAACGGGGCTAAGCTAGACCTAGTCTGCATACAGTGACTACCTATACCTTGCAGTTCTTGCTACAATGTGCACATGTTGTATCTCTTCTTGCTTAAAGATGTACATGTTATTTGATACATTTTAGAAAATCAGTATAAATATGAACTGATGCATATATTAAAAACACAGAGTGAATTCATGTGCTTGTAGGCAAATGACAATGCATACAAAGTACAGTAAAATACATGTATTTATCAAATAAAGTAACTAGCATGTTGTGTCTATACAGAAACTACTGAACTACTGTGCATACAATAAGGGACATATAGTTAACATTAAATTACATCTAATAAGCATGTTCTGTTTACACAGAATCTATGATGCAGATAAAATGACAATGCAATTAACAGATAAAGTACATGTGATCAAAATGGTCTGTCAAAAAAAAAATACATGTAATTAGTATGTTCTGTTTATACAGAATCTATACTATGTACCATAAGACACCTGTAATGCAGTGCGTACAATAAGGAGCATTAAAGGGACAGTCTACACCAGAATTTTTATAGTTTTTAAAGATAGTTAATCCCTTTAATACCTATTCCCCAGTTTTGCATAACCAACACGGTTGTATTTAATATACTTTTTACCTCTGCGATTACCTTGTATCCAAGCCTTTGCAGACTGCCCCCTTATTTCAGTTCATTTGACAGACTTGCATTTAGCCAATGAGTACTTTCTCATTTGTTAATCCACGGGCGTGGTCACAGTGTTATCTGTATGGCACACATTAACTAACGCCCCCTAACTGTGAAAAACTGCCACATGCATTAAAATAAGAGGCGGCCTCAACGGATTAGAAATTAGCATATTAGCCTACCTAGGTTTAACTTTCAACAAAGAATACCAAAAGAACAAAGTAAATTTGATGATAAAAGTGAATTGGAAAGTTGTTTAAAATTGCATTTGATTTATCAAGGCCCGAATGCAGGTGAATGTATCTGTTTCCACTGCTCCTTAAAGTGTCAGTAAACTTTAAAAATAATGTTATATAATTCTGCACATAGTGCAGAATTATATAACATTATATTAGCCAAATAGCCAAACATTATAAAACATAATTGTACCCTATTCATTTTTAAAAAGAAACACTGTTTTACAGACCAGCTCTCTGCTCTCTGCTGAGCGGGTCTGTTATATTTACTCAGCGCATCGGGCCAGCTGTATAGTCACAGCCCGGCCGACCGCACCATAGCACTAAGTGCAGCTCGCTCCTGCTGTCAGACAGGGCAGGAGCGAGCTGCACTTAGTGCTATGGCGCGGTCGGCCGGGCTGTGACTATACAGCTGGCCCGATGCGCTGAGTAAATATAACAGACCCGCTCAGCAGAGAGCAGAGAGCGGGTCTGTAAAACAGCGTTTCTTTTTAAAAATTAATAGGGTACAATTATGTTTTATAATGTTTGGCTAATATAATGTTATATAATTCTGCACTATGTGCAGAATTATATAACATTATTTTTAAGGTTTACTGTCCCTTTAACTCATCCGCCAGCTCTGAGGCGGCAGACAGCAATCAGCCCGATCGGATACGATTGGGTTGATTGACACCCGCTGCTAGCAGACGATTGGCCGCGATTGTGCAGGCGGCGTTGCACAAGCATTTCATTAGAAATCCTTGTGCAATGATAAATGCTGACAGCGTATACTGACGGCATTTACCGATGTGCTGCGGACATTGTTAAATCGGCCCCCCTATCTGAATTATGTAAGTTTAATTTTGACTAGACTGTCCCTTTAAATAAAAAATTTAATTTGTTATTATTAAGCTAATCATTAGTTTTCTCCTCCCAATAAAGTACAGCTGAAAAGTTGATAAAATATTAATGATTAACCTATTAAAATGGAAACAGTTTGCCTCCCAATAATTTTATTAATTTAAATGATCTATCTATGCACATCTAATAATATAGAACCAAATCAGTAAAGGTCTAATATAACTAGAAAATAATCTGAAAAGCTATTATTCTAAAAATGAAAACCATGATTTAAATCTTACTGACTAGTGATTTAAATTGTGATTTAAATCATGATTTCTATAAATTTGATTAAAGGGACATAATACTCATATGCTAAATCACTTGAAACTGATGCAGTATAACTGTAAAAAGCTGACAGGAAAATATCACCTGAGCATCTCTATGTAAAAAAGGAAGATATTTTACCTCACAATCTCCTCAGCTCAGCAGAGTAAGTTCTGTGTAAAAAGTTATACTCAACTGCTCCCAGCTGCAGGTAAAAAAAATTTAAAAAATGAAGAAATGAACAGCAGCCAATCAGCATCAGCAGTGCTGAGGTCATGAACTTTTACTGTGATCTCATGAGATTTGACTTGACTCTCATGAGATTTCATTGTAAACTTCCTTTACCTGATTGGTGAAATAAGATGAGAGTGCACGATGCTCATCCCTTCAGATGTCCCAGGACAGACACACTAAAATGCTGCTTAGAAATCCTTTACAATGGGAGGTGGCTACTGAGGAACTTTTGAGGTAAAATATCTTTCTTTTTTACATAGAGATGTTCAGGTGATATTTTCTAGTCAGCTTTTTACAGCTATGCTGCATCACTTTCAAGTGTTTAAACATTTGGGTATTATGGCCCTTTAAATAAAATCACCCCTGCTTAAAAGCCCACATAACAGTTATCCCCAAAACAAACAAGTCTTCTGGTCTGATGCCAAACTACTGTGCCCGATCTCCCTAGTGAATTTGGATGTGAAGATATATGAAAAAATATTAGTCAACAGATTAAATTCTATATTACCCAACGTAATACACCTATACTAACGGACAACACAGTCAAAGCATTACATTTAATATGGCATGCAAAAAATAAACAAATTCCAAAGCTGCTTTTGTCAACAGATGCAGACAAGGTTTTTGACCGTATTATTTGGTCCTTCCTCACTTTACAAACCTTTGGATTTGGAGACACAATGGAAAATATAATCTTCTCTCTCTACTCCTCCTTAATGACATCTTATCACCCCTTTTCATGATAACAAATGGCACTAGACAGGGATGCCCCCAATCCCCCCTTCTATTTCCCTATGTTATAGAAACACTAGCAACAAAGATAACAAATACTTCCTTAATATCTGGTATCCCAAAAGGCAACATTAAAAAATAAACTTTTTATGTTTGCCGACGACATATTATTCTATTTCACTAACTCTGAGACTACAATTCCAGCCCTAATGGTGGAGCTGAATTCACGCCTTAACCTTTCAAACTTCCTTATCAATTACTCTAAATCCAAAATTGTGGTTATCTCCATTCCTAAATACTTAGTTAATAAAATGAAAGATCTTTGCCCGTTCTAATGGTGCAACAGATCACTGAAGTATCTAGGAATTTACTTCGCTGAGTCCCTAGAAGAAGTATACAGTCTGAACTACATCAATAATAAAAGGGGAATTGTTCGCAACCTTTCTTTGAGGAGCTCTAAGAAGCTTTCATTGATCGGTCCCATAAATACCATTAAAATGAACATCTTCCTGAGACTGTTATACATTATGCATGCTCTTCCTATTCCAATCCCCATAGCTATATCCAAAATATTCTAAATCCTTTCCCACCTCAATCTTCAGCCTTTTCTCCTGGGAAACTGAAAACAAACTGTGGAGAGAGGGGAGGTGGGAAGGGATTTATGCTCTTGTATGGGCTCTTGGCCTCTTCCTAGTAGCAGGAAGTATATCCCACATGCTATGGAATTATATTGTATAATATATTATTATATACCTTTATTTGGAACAAGAATCTTATTAACATATGGCTAGATTACGAGTTTTGTGGTATGAGTGAAAAAGCAGCGTTAAGGCTCTTTTTCACTACCGCTGGTATTACGAGTCTTGCAGGTTTAGGGGCACCGCACACTTTTTTGGCCTTAACGCAACGTAATTACCGCAGCTTTCAAAAATTCCTTTTTCAATGGCACTTCCATTGCGCTGGTATTACGAGTCTGCCTGGGAGGCCAAAATGTGAGCGGTACACCCTATACCGCCAAGATCGATACCGTAAACTGAAAGTCAGTAGTTATCAGTTTTACTCTACAAAGCTGTATCATAAAACTCATAACTTAAGTGCTAAAAAGTACACTAACACCCATAAACTACCTATTAACCCCTACACCGAGGCCCTCCCGCATCACAAACACTAAAATAAAACTATTAACCCCTAATCTGCTGCTCCGGACATCGCCGCCACTATAATAAACATATTAAAGCCTAAACCGCCGTACATCGCAAACACTAGTTAAATATTATTAACCCCTAATCTGCCGTCCCTAACATCGCCACCACCTACCTACATTTATTAACCCCTAATCTGCTGCCCCCAACGTTGCCACCACTATACTAAATTTATTAACCCCTAAACCTAAGTCTAACCCTAACACCCCCTAACTTAAATATAATTAAATCTAAATAAAACCTACTATTAATAACTAAATAATTCCTATTTAAAACTAAATACCTGCAAAATAAACCCTAAGATAGCTACAATATAACTAATTGTTATATTGTATCTAGCTTAGGTTTTATTTTTATTTCACAGGCAAGTTTGTATTTATTTTAACTAGGTAGACTAGTTAGTAAATAGTTATTAACTATTTACTAGCTACCTAGATAAAATAAATACAAATTTACCTGTAAAATAAAACCTAACCTGTCTTACACTAACACCTAACCTTACACTACAATTAAATCAAATACCTAAATTAAATACAATTACCTAAATTACAAAAAAACACACAAATTACACAAATTAAAAAAGGAAATTATCAGATATTTAAACTAATTACACCTAATATAATAGCCCTATCAAAATAAAAAAGCCCCCCCAAAATAAAAATAAAAACCTAGCCTAAATCAAACTACCAATAGCCCTTAAAAGGGCCTTTTGTGGGGCATTGCCCCAAAGAAATCAGCTCTTTTACCTGTAAAAAAAATACAACCAACCCCCCAAATAAAATCCTAACTAAAAAAAACTAAGCTCCCCATTGCCCTGAAAAGGGCATTTGGATGGGCATTGCCATTAAAAGGGAATTTAGCACTTGTTCAAGTGCCCAAACCCCTAATCTAAAAATAGAACCCACCCAATAAACCCTTAAAAAAAGCCTAACACTAACCCCCGAAGATCCACTTACAGTTTTTGAAGACCCAACATCAATCCTCAACGAAGCGGCAGAAGTCCTCATCGAAGCCGGCAGAAGTCTTCATACAAGCGGCAGAAGTCTTCATCCAAGCCCGCAGAAGTCTTCATCCAGACGGCATCTTCTATCTTCATCCATCCGGCGTGGCTCCATCTTCAAGACATCCGGCACGGAGCATCCTCTTCAATCGAAGTCTTCTTGCAGAATGAAAGTTCCTTTAAATGACGTCATCCAAGATGGCGTCCCTTGAATTCAGATTGGCTGATGGAATTCTACCAGCCAATCGGAATTAAAGGTGAAAAAATCCTATTGGCTGATGCAATCAACCAATAGGATTGAGCTTCAATCCTATTGGCTGATCCAATCAGCCAATAGGATTGAGCTTGCATTCTATTGGCTGATTGGAACATTCAATAGAATGCAAGCTCAATCCTATTGGCTGATTGGATCAGCTAATAGGATTGAAGCTCAATCCTATTGGCTGATTGCATCAGCCAATAGGATTTTTTTTACATTTAATTCCGATTGGCTGAAGGAATTCTATCAGCCAATCGGAATTCAAGGGACGCCATCTTGAATGACATCATTTAAAGGAACCTTCTTTCTGCAAGAAGACTTTGATTGAAGAGGATGCTATGCGACGGAGGTCTTAAAGATGGTTGGATGAAGACTTCTGCCCGGTTGGATGAAGACTTCTGCTGCTTTGCTTAGGACTTCTGCCGCTTCGTTGAGGATGGATGTCGGGTCTTCAAAAACTGTAAGTGGATCTTCGGGAGTTAGTGTTAGGCTTTTTTAAGGGTTTATTGGGTGGGTTTTATTTTTAGATTAGGGGTTTGGGCACTTGAAAAAGAGCTAAATGCCCTTTTAAGGGCAATGCCCATCCAAATGCCCTTTTCAGGGCAATGGGGAGCTTAGGTTTTTTAGTAAGGATTTTATTTCGGGGGTTGGTTGTGTGGGTGGTGGGTTTTACTGTTGGGGGGTTGTTTGTATTTTTTTTTACAGGTAAAAGAGCTGATTTCTTTGGGGCAATGCCCCGCAAAAGGTCATTTTAAGGGCTATTGGTAGTTTAGTTTAGGCTAGGTTTCTTTTCTATTTTGGGGGGGCTTTTTTATTTTGTTAGGGCTATTAGAATAGGTGTAATTAGTTGAAATATCTGATCATTTCTTTTTTATTTTGTGTAATTTAGTGTTTTTTGTAATTTAGGTAATTTTACAATGTAACTATTAGTTATATTGTAGCTAGCTTAGGGTTTATTTTACAAGTAAGTATTTGGTTTTAAATAGGAATTATTTAGTTATTAATGGTAGGTTTTATTAAGATTTATTTTAATTACATTAAAGTTAGTGGGGGTTAGGGTTAGATTTAGGGTTAGGTTTAGGGGTTAATAAATTTAGTATTTTGGCGGCGACGTTGGGGACGGCAGATTAGGGGTCAATAAATGTAGGTAGGTGGCGGCGATGTTAGGGACAGGAGATTAAGGGTTAACAATATTTAACTAGTGTTTGCGATGCGGGAGTATGGCGGTTTAGGGGTTAATATGTTTATTATAGTGGCGGCGCTGTTGGGGGCTGTAGATTAGGGGTTAATAAGTGTAGGTAGGTTGCGGCGACATTGGAGTGGGAGATTAGGGGTTAATAAGTATAATGTAGGTGTCAGCGATGTAGAGGGCAGCAGATTAGGGGTTAATAAGTGTAAGATTAGGGGTGTTTAGACTCGGGGTTCATGTTAGGGTGTTAGGTGTAAACATAAATTTTGTTTCCCCATAGGAATCAATGGGGCTGCGTTACTGAGCTTTACGCTGCTTTTTTGCAGGTGTTAGACTTTTGCTCTCCCCTTCGATGTCTATGGGGAAATCGTGCACAAGCACGTAAAACCAGCTCACCGCAGCTTTCAGCAGTGCTGGTATTGGAGTGCGGTATGGAGCTCAATTTTGCTTTACGCTCACTTCTTGCCTGTTAACATTGGGTTTTTGTAAACCTGTAATACCAGCGCTGTAGGGAAGTGAGTGGTGACAATAACGTGCAAGTTAGTACCGCACCCCTCATAACGCAAAACATTGGGTTTTTGTAAACCTGTAATACCAGCGCTGTAGGGAAGTGAGTGGTGACAATAACGTGCAAGTTAGTACCGCACCCCTCATAACGCAAAACTCGTAATCTATCCGTTATTTATTTAATTACATTTAACTACTGATGCAATTTACTTTTTTATACATGTAATTTTATCATAGAAACTGTAACATGAATTACAATATGTGATACAAATACCTTTATGCTAAGTTTCTAAATTACATGTTAAATTTGAATATATATATGTAAAGTAAAATTGTCTGGAATATAGGACAGTAAAGAGCTAAAGGAAATTTATGCTTACCTGAAAAATGTATTTATTTAACGATATGACGAGTCCACGGATTTCATCCTTACTTGTGGGATATAGCCTCCTGGTCAGCAGGAAGTGGCAAAGAGCTTCACAGCAGAGCTGCATATATAGCCCATCCCTTCCCTCCACCTCCAGTCATTCCACCGAAGTTGGGAAGAGAAAGGGAAAGGCCAAGGAGCAGAGGTGACAGAAGTTTAATAAAAATCAAAATCAAAACCTGTCTTTCTAAAAATAACAGGGTGGGCCGTGGACTCGTCATATCGTAAAAGAAATAAATTTATCAGGTAAGCATAAATTTCCTTTTCTTTTACAAGATATGACCAGTCCATGGATTTCATCCTTACATGTGGGATACAATACCAAAGCTATAGGACACGGATGAAAGGGAGGGACAAGACAGGGACTCAAACGGAAGGCACCACTGCTTGAAGAACCTTTCTCCCAAAAACAGCCTAAGAAGAAGCAAATGTATCAAATTTGGAAAATTTGGAAAAAGTATGAAGAGACGACCAAGTTGCAGCCTTGCAAATCTGTTCAACAGAAGCATCATTTTTAAATGCCCATGAGGAAGCCACAGCCCTAGTAGAATGAGCCGTAATTCTTTAAGGAGGCTGCTGTCCAGCAGTCTCATATGCCAAACGGATGATACTTTTCAGCCAAAAAGAAAGAGAGGTAGCCGTAGCTTTCTGACCCCTACGTCTCCCAGCAAAGACCACAAACAAAGAAGATAGAAATACAGAAAAAGGAAAGTCTGTGAATAGGATATCACAGAGATCCTATAGGAGGCGCTACAACTAGATATAATAAAATAGTGACACTATGATATAAAAATACAATTAGTATAGTGCAAGCAAGATCAATGTATAAATATAAAATATACAGAATAATGTATAGAGTATACTCATAAAACCGGCCAAGAAAATAGTGGAAAGTCCAACAAAACTCTCAAATGTCCATAGGCAGCTCTCTGTCTTCACCCGAAGGGATGATGAACTTCTGTAATAAAAAAAACAAAAACAAAAACAGAGGCGCCACATGTGTGGATCAATAAAAACCACTATAGTCCAAAAAGTGAATAGATGCAGGGTACTCACAAAAGTAATGGCACTCTGTTGTGCCAATAGAGACGGACTGGTATTCTACAGCAAACCAGCTGGCTGATCAGAGGAATCTCCAACAGATATAGACAACACTGGAATCCAATGGTACCGAATCACCAGGACATCAGTCTCGATGGCAAAGACTCCCTCAGGACATCAGTCTCAATGGCAGAGACTCCCTCAGGCTGGAGCTAGGAGATGGAAAAGAAGGGCTATGGTACCCTTAGGTTACTGGTCAGGAGTCTATCACAGCAACCACCAGACTCATGTAAAAGTTAAAAATCAGTATTTTATTATAAAAAATAAAAATACCAATAATATCACAAAATTACAGCTGGGTGTGTGAGAATAGAACTCCTTTCTAGGTACAGAGTATAGTAGCGACGCGTTTCTCGGGGAACACCCCGTTTCCTCAGGCTTGTATGCTCTGTATGTGCATAAATGCCCTTTAAATAGGGCTCAGTAACCATGTTTGGATAAACCCTCCCCTTCCTTTACAAAGATGAACCAATAAAATCCTTCCTCTCCCAATACGCCCATTTGTTGTAGTAATAATAAACATCGTTATCTCAATAAAAGTGATATGTAGTTTATATGAGTGGTTAAGTGAGATTTTATAGTGACTAAACATTTCAAAAATACTATATAATATATAATTAATTTGGACGATCTGATGTCGATCGTTAATAAGTCCGCGATACTACGAATGTAAACAAAGGGAACATATGATTCATTATTGGCCAATGATGTGCTGCCCTTTGGGGGGCTTGGCCGTAAGACCTGATGCAATACGCTTAGCTCTAATGTGACTGTAGACTACAAAGAATAGGAAATGACGTGTAGTTGCGTGACCGGTGTAGCCCTTATGTGATACGCTTAGCTCTAATGTGACTGTAGACTACAAAGAATAAGAAATGACATGTAGTTGCGTGACCGGCGTAGCCCTTATGTGATACGTTAATGACTAGTGACGTGTGATCACGTGACCAGCGTGGCCCGTATGTGCTGCGGGCCAATGGGAACAATAATAATAGGGATGGGCAGGTAACTACTATGTGATTGGACACATATATAAACAATAATATCTTATATCTAATAGATCGGAAAATAACGTTACCTTCCAATATTGCCCCATGAATATACTAAAAAAACGAATTTGTTGAAAGATGCAAATAGAAAGTTACAGTGTTGTCCCGGCATAAACAGAATGTATACACTCTGGCCAATGATGAATGTATCTAGCAAATGCCGGAGAAAAAGATATGATAAGGGCACAATGTGACTCTATCCAAAGATAATACCCGAAATGTAAAGCTCTAAAGATATCTTCGTATAGATAACTGTAGGAAAGTTATATAACTAAACAAATAGGTTAATCAATAATAGAGTAATAATAATATTTTTGTACTGTACAGTCTACATCTATAATAAGATAATAAAATAAAGTTAAGGGATGTGCTAATAGTGATATAATCTAAGTGTGAATTAATATATCCGTTGTGAAAATAATATATATATGTGAATAGATATCCTGTTTAATGTGCAAATATGATAGAATGATGGGGGTAAAGAGATATTCGTGTAGTGATATAATCAATGTATAAATTACATATGTGTATTGTGAAAACCAAAATCAGTGTATATGGATGAGAAACATAAGTAATATAATCGAATTAGAAGAAATCTACAAATTAGATAAAAATGTAAATATTACATATGGGCAAATGTCCCTAAATAGGATAGCTATACTAACAACAAATGGGTAGGGAAAGTCCAGAGAACAAAAGAACATAAAAATCTGCTAAAATCAA
This sequence comes from Bombina bombina, assembly GCF_027579735.1. Classification (NCBI taxonomy): domain Eukaryota; kingdom Metazoa; phylum Chordata; class Amphibia; order Anura; family Bombinatoridae; genus Bombina; species Bombina bombina. The sequence continues at coordinate 1,354,073,143 of NC_069499.1, read as the reverse complement.
GAATAAAAAATAAATAAAAACGAAGACCATAATAGACACAATTGACATGTTAGCATTAACATCTACACTAAAAATAAAATACAAGAGAATCTATAGGATTAAAGGAATGCTGCAGAATCTACAACCTCATTCAGACCTGTAGGAAATAGACTATTGAATTTAAAAATCCAATAGGTTTCCCTTTGTCTTAATTTTGAGAACCTGTTGTACAGATTACTTTTGGGGATACTCTCTAATGGTGTAAGTTTAAAAGAACATTAGCCAGGATTATATTTGTGACACATATGTCTAGAGACACTATGTTTAGGTGATTTCAATTTAATGTTCCTCAAATGTTCGCTCCATCGAGTTCTGACCTTCCTACAGGTCCTCTCTATGTACTGCATCCCACATTTGCAGGACAGTGCATAGACTACATAGCTAGAATCACAAGACAATCTATTTTTTTATAGAAAAGACCTCACCTGTGCTATGGGATGCTATACTAGTGTATCCATGTGTTACATGTTTGCACATATAACAGGATCTCTTTCCACATTTGAAAACTCCCATACTGTTGAAAACACATGTCCTAACCCCTGATCTATCTGTATTTTTTGGTTTTCTTTTACACATAACCTCCTTACTTGGGGCTAGTTTTTGTTTATATGTTGGTGCTCTCCTCCTGACCAGTAACCTAAGGGTACCATAGCCCTTCTCCTTTTCCATCTCCTAGCTCCAGCCTGAGGGAGTCTCTGCCATTGAGACTGATGTCCTGAGGGAGTCTTTGCCATTGAGACTGATGTCCTGGTGATTCGGTACCATTGGATTCCAGTGCTGTCTATATCTGTTGGAGATTCCTCTGATCAGCCATCTGGTTTGCTGTAGAATACCAGTCCGTCTCTATTGGCACAACAGAGTACCATTACTTTTGTGAGTACCCTGCATCTATTCACTTTTTGGACTATAGTGGTTTTTATTGATCCACACATGTGGCGCCTCTGTTTTTGTTTTTTTACTAAACAAAGAAGATGTTTGACGAAAATCCTTAGTCGCCTGCAAATAAAACTTTAAGGCATGAACTACATCCAAGTTATGTAGCAGACGCTCCTTCTTAGAAGAAGGATTAGGACATAATGAAGGAACAACAATTTCCTGATTAATATTCTTGTTAGAAACAACCTTAGGAAGAAAACCAGGTTTGGTACGTAACACCACCTTATCAGCATGGAAAATAAGATAAGGTGGATCACATTGTAAAGCCAAAAGCTCAGAAACTCTGCGAGCAGAAGAAATAGCAACCAAAAATAAAACTTTCCAAGATAAAAACTTAATATCTATGGAATGCATCGGTTCAAACGGAACCCATTGAAGAACTTTAAGAACTAAATTCTCCAAGGAGGAGCAATTGGTCTAAATACAGGCCTGATTCTAGCCAGAGCCAAAAAGATTGAACATCTGGAACATCTGCCAGACGTTTGTGTAGCAAAATGGACAAAGCAGAAATCTGTCCCTTGCTGACAACCCTTTCTCCAATCCTTCTTGGAGAAAAGATAAAATCCTGGGAATCCTAACTCTACTCCATGAGTAGCCCTTGGATTCGCACCAATAGAGATATTTACGCCATATCTTATGGTAAATCTTTCTAGTAACAGGCTTACGTTGTCCACTCCTGGGATATAAATTGCTGACAGATAACAAGAGTGAGCCTCCCCCCATCGAATTATCTTGGATACTTCTGTCATCGCCAAGGAACTCCTTGTTCCTCCCTGATGATTGATGTAAACCACAGTAGTGATGTTGTCCGACTGAAATCGGATGAATTTGGCCGAGGCCAATTGAGGCCAAGCTTGAATATTGCTCTCAACTCCAGAATATTTATGGGAAGTAGAGACTCCGCTCGAGTCCACACTCCCTGAGTCTTCAGGGAATTCCAGACTGCCCCCCATCTTAGTAGACTGGCATCCGTTGTCACTATCACCCATGAGGGTCTGTGGAAGCATGTCCCTTGGGACAGATGATCTGGCGACAACCACCAATGAAGAGAGTCTCTTGTCTACTGATCCAGATCTCTCTGAGGAGACAAATTTGCATAATCTCCATTCCACTGCCTGAGCATGCTCAGTTGTAGAGATCTGAGATGAAAACGTGCAAACAGAATGATGTCCATTGCCGCCACCATCACTCCATTTACCTCCATGCACTGAGCCACTGATGGCCGAGGAGTGGACTGAAGGGTTCGGCATATCTCCAGAATCTTTAACATTATGACTTCCGTCAAAAAGATTTTCATGGATACGGAATCTATTAGAGTTCCCAGGAAAGGAACCTTTGTCTGTGGAATTAGTGAACTCTTTAGAAAGGACAGAACCATGTCGGTATGGGACTTTGTCAGTTGAAAGGAGGACGTCTGGATTAGAATATCGTCTAGATAAGGCGCCACTGCAATGCCCCGCGGTCTGAGAACCGCTAGCAAAGACCCTAGAACTTTCGTGAAGATCCTGGGAGACGTGGCCAGCCCGAAGGGAAGAGCCACAAACTGAAAATGTTTGTCCAGAAAGGCAAACCTTAGAAACTGGTTGTGATCTCTGTGGATAGGAATGTGAAGATATGCATCCTTTAAGTCCACGGTAGTCATATATTGACCCTCCTGGATCAATGGAAGAATTGTCTGAATCGTCTCCATCTTGAAGGATGGGACTCTGAGAAACTTGTTTAGACTATTGAGATCTAAAATGGGTCTGAACGTTCCCTCTTTTTTGGAAACCATGAAAAGATTTGAGTAAAACCCCTGTCCCTGTTCCTGAATTGGAACGGGACAAATTACTCCCATAGAAGAGAGGTCTTTTACACAATGTAAGAACGCCTCTCTTTTTATCTGGTCTACAGATAATCGTGAAAGAAGAAACTTTCCCCTTGGAAGAGAATTTTTGAACTCCAGTTGGTACACCTGGGACACGATTTCTAGTGTCCAGGGATCCTGAACATCTCTTATCCAAGCCTGGACAAAGAGAGAAAGTCTGCCCCCTACTAGGTCTGGTCCCGGACCGGGGGCCGTCCCTTCATGCTATCTTGGGAGCAGCAGCTGGCTTCTTGGGTTGCTTATTCTTGTTCCAAGCCGATTGGATCTCCAGACGGGCTTGGACTGTGCAAAGTTCCCTTCCTGTTTAGCGGAAGAGGAGGAAGACACACCCTTGAAATTTCGAAAGGAACGAAAATTACTCTGTCTCCTTTGTTTGGACATCTTGTCCTGAGGGAGGAGATGACCCTTACCTCCCGTAATGTCAAAGATAATCTCTTTCAATTCAGGCCCAAATAAAGTCTTTCCTTTAAAAGGGATAGCTAATAGCTTAGATTTAGAGGATACATTCGCAGACCAGGACTTCAACCATAGGGCTCTGCGTGCTACAATAGCCAAACCTGCATTCTTAGCCGCCAACTTGGCAATCTGAAATGCGGCGTCCGTAACAAAGGAATTGGCTAACTTAAGGGCCTTGATTCTATCCAATATTTCCTCCAAAGGAGTCTCAGTCTTAAGAGACTCTTCTAGGGCATCAAACCAAAAGGCAGCCGCAGTTGTAACTGGTACAATGCAGGTCGTGGTTGCAATAGAAACCCTTGATGAACAAACAGTTTCTTTAAAAGACCCTCCAACTTTTTATCCATAGGGTCCTTGAAAGCACAACTGTCCTCAATAGGAATAGTCGTACGTAGAAATAGCTCCCTCCACCTTAGGAATTGTTTGCCAAACGGTGTCAGGTAAGGGATACATTTTCTTAAATATAGGGGAAGGAGAGAACGGTGTACCTGGCCTTTCCCATTCTTTGTTAATAATTTCTGAAATTCTTTTAGGAATCAGAAAAACATCAGCGTAAGTAGGGACCTCCAAATATCTGTCCATCTTACACAATTTCTCTGGAGGGACTACAATAGAGTCACAGTCGTCCAGGGTTAACAAAACCTCCCGCAATAAGAGGCAAAGGTGTTCAAGCTTAAATCTGAAGGACATCACGTCCGAATCTGTCTTGGGTAATGCACTACCTGAGTCAGACAGTTCTCCTTCTGATAAAACCTCCCTACCCCCCCTTCAGAATCCTGGGAGGGAAGATCTGAGATTACCATGAAGGAATCAAAAGTCGCATGGACTACCGGGGTCTCTATTCTACTACGTTTACAGTGTAGTACTGGCAACTTAGATAACACCTCTGTAAGGGTTGAGGACATAACTGTAGCCATATCCTGCAGAGTGAATGATGCAGACACTGATGAAGAACATGGCGTCAGCTGTGTGGGCATCATGGGCTGAGACACTTGGGATTGAGTTTTATCCTGATTCTCATCATTCTAAGTACAATCTTTATTATCATCAGATAAGAAAATTTGTTCCTTGCACTGTAAAGCCCTAGTTATACATGAGGGACAAAGTGTAACAGGGGGTTCCACAATGGCATGTAAACACATAAGGCATGCACTCTGATCATCCATCTTAATAAAGTGAAAAAATAGTAAAAATTAGACACTCACAGAATTTAATTGTAAAATAAATATATTGAGTACTGTATCTTTAAGACTCAAATCACATATATATCCGTCCTTTATCTTTTAAATGACATATATATCCGTTTTTTATTGCAAAGGAGAAGTTATAAGAGATATCTTCCCTCTTACACCGTGAATTATGATTTGGTAATAACCCACAATAATAAGGCATAGACTGCTTCTAATATTAAATAGCCTTGTCACCCTCACCGCAGCTCTGCTGCGGCTCCTACCTGCACCTGTGACTGGAACAATAATAACCACATACGCAATCCGAAATAACAGGCTAGAGGCTGAGACGATCGAGCTTTCACTAACACTGACTGCGATATGAAAGCGCTTAAAGTCTAGCTCCGCCCCCCATGAGCGTAACGTAACACGCTCTATGAAGACAGACAACAGCCGCCATTAACTGGAGATCATATACACTCCGGAATAGACACATAACAATAAACGTACAGTTATCTGTTAACCCTTGCGTCTCCAGCTCCAATAACAATAGCCCCCACACAACTCCCTAGCGCTTTAAGGCACACCCGCCTGAATGTCTAGAACAAGCATATACACGATAGTCCCCAGTTTCTCCCTCTTAATAAACTTAGTCAGAGAACTTGGCACCTTATGTCATTCTGTATATGTATCCCAGCACTTCTAGATAATAATCGCTAGAGTGTCTGGTACTGTCCCTGCTGTATTTGCACATACATACCAATCCCCAGCATAGGGAAAATACAGTCCATCTGAGAGTCTATTCCCCAGAAAAAAGAACTGCACTTACCTTCATGCTGAGTAACAGCATGATCACTTCACAGTGTTAAGAGGTGCTCCATATCCTCCTGAGGTCCTGTGAAACAGAAAAGTCTTAGTTAAGATTCTCTAAGGCTATGTACATCAATGCAGCACAATTCTGGGAGGCACAGTGGAGACAAAAATCCACCAGTTCCCACAGTCTAAAAAGACTGCTTGAAGCTGCTCTGTAATAAAATAGTACACTTTGGCACCATTTAAAAACAAAAAAATCTTGATTGAAGAATCTAAACTAAACACCTCACTTTACCTCTTCCTATCACTAACACAGGCAAAGAGAATGACTGGAGGGGGAGGGAAGGGAGGGGCTATATATGCTGCTCTGCTGTGGAGCTCTTTCTGCTGACCAGGAGGCGATATCCCACAAGGATGAAATCCGTAGACTCGTCATATCTTGTAAAAGAAATATAAATATTTGACATATATAATTTAAAATTCTAGTGGCTAGATTACAAGTGGCATGCTAATTTTTTCCCTCGCTCGTGCACAAACTTAGCTAGAAGTAAGCTTTTAACACAGGCGAGCTAGCGGGCGTATTACAAGTTGAAAGTAAAAAGTTTGTACACGAGCGAAACCTGATGCGTACTAACTTCAGGACTTCGGATATTGCCACTGCCTTAACTTTTTCCATTAGACTTCAATGGAGCATGCTGTTAAAAAAAATATTTATATAACACTTACTGCTCGCAAACTTATCCGATATATACTTTATAGCCCTTTCCAGTCAAATACATTGACATATACCATATCCTTTTTAACCCTTATAAAAAAAAAAAATATTTATATGAAATATTTATCAGAAAGTGTATATATGAGTAATAATTTATTTAAAAGTATTTACCTTTTTTTGGTGAACATTTTTATTAATCCTTACACTTTACGCTAGTTTTTCAGTTTCTCTAATCTGGTGTGCTCATATTTTGTTTGTGCTAAAGCGCACCAGTTTAATTTCAACTTGTAATATGCATGCAAGTAAGCATGATCGTGAAATTGCTTATCATGTCCCGTGCTAATATTAGCGTGCAACTTCAAATCTAGCCCTATGTCTATTATCTAACATTTGTATTTTTTTATTATTTCAATGTTTCTTATTGTACTATACCTTGGAAGAACTTATGTTTCAGTTGGTCTCACACCCTGAAAACTGACTGCCCACAGGACCTCCATTTACCATTCTGGAGTTTCCAGTTCATCATCATGTTCAAACTCAAGCAGATGCTCATCCAGAAAAATCATTGAACTGTGCCAGTTTGATAAGGCTACAATAAGCTACAGATAACACTTAACATCCGAGGCAGTACTGTAAGGCACCACTGGAATGGTTGAAACACCACTACAGTGCTTTTAGTACACCAAAGGTGAACTCAGTCATAGATCTGGTTGGCTGTTGGGGTAGATTATATGCTCTCTTCAATGGACCTTGATTATAAGTGATAAATGTGAGTACTTCCTGAGAATACTGCATAAACATTGCTTACGGAATGATCACATCCATTTTCAGAATGATAAGGGTGTAACAATTTGAGGTTCCTATAATTTCCTTCATGATTTTGTGGCTTCCAGGTTACTAAGTATTAGCCTACTGCATTCAATCCCCTTTCAAAATACATTAGACATGGTTCTGCTGAGATGCTACATTGAATAACTGAAAACTGCCAAATACCTGGATCTGTTTAGAGGTTAATATCCTTACCAACCCTTGTAAGCTCCATTACCCTAACATTTGTGCTTAACGTAATTCTTAAAGGGGCAGTGTACCCTAAATGTTCTCCCCTTTATTTTTTTCCTAACCATCCACTTTACTTGCTGGATTGCATTACATTTTTTACAAATAGCTAATTTACTTTTATTTCAGATTTTGAAATAGCTGACTTTGCCTGTGGTTTCTCTACCTGTACTAAAAATGTCTCTATACTTAAGTATTAGCTATAGAGAAGCTGTTTAAACATAGTTAGCAGAAGAATAGAATAAATTACACTTCAAATCGGGGTTAGGAGAGAAAAGTAATAAAATGCTAATTTTCAATTGTTCTCTCTAAGTATTGGGATTTGGTTAACAGACATATATAATATAAAGAAGCATGTGTATGTACAGAAAGTGATCAAATAAGATCTGGCAAGCTCAGCAGATTTGAATGGGTTGCAGTTTCAAATAAAATGAGCTATTTAATATACAAAAATAAATCTAAAGAAGCAATTTCTCATATATTTTATACACTGCAGCTTGTGTAACAAGTCATTGGAATCACATTAACAGAAAAACAATTTTACAGTACACTGTCCCTTTATCCAGCCACGGATCCACCATTTACTCTTTGACTTTCACATCTCTAAATTCCTGAAGCAAAACCCTTATAAGCCAACCACCATCTTCATGCCTAGGCCTCAGAATTAATCTCCGACTCAAGGCTATCACTACTCTCGAACCACCTGGCACTGGGCCATACCCATTCTCTCATGTCCTGGCTCTATTTCTGCGGTCTGGACCTCACCTACTCTCCTCTCTGTCGTCCTAACCCATCCGCTAAAACTGGCTGTGCTTTTCCATTTGGCCTCTTGCTGACCCAGGACCTTTCACATGCGGTGCCCCTCTCATACTCATTCATTCTTGGCATTACCTGACTTGTCCATCTAATTTGTGTTTTGTTATAGAGTTCTATCAGCTCTGTTGACAGATTAATCCGGTGTATATTAAAGTGTAACATTAATGTATAAAATACATTTTCTAATTGTTATATATATATATTTTTTTTTTAATTAATTTTAGCAAGCATGTTTAATATTTAAAAGCTTTTTATAGACTATATGGCTAGATCTATGTGGACACTTGACCATCACACCTATATGAGCTTGTTGAACATCCCATTCCAAAACCATGGGCATTACTATGGAGTTGCCTCCTCAATCTTTATAATAATAGCAGATCTAGTAGGGTAGTAATTTCACAAACTAACTTGTGGTAAAAGTGGTATCTTATGATAGTGCCAAGTTTAAAGCCACTGAGCTCTTCAGTACAACCCATTGTACTGATAATGTTTGTCTATGGTGATTTCATGGATAGCTGCTGTATTTTACGTCCCCAATTAGCAATAAAACACCTGAACTCAATATCTAGTAGAGTTGTCCACATACTTGTGGCCTTATAGTGTACATGTTAAGAAGTGCTTGTATAGCAATAATGAACAACAATGTCATCAAAAGAACATGAAAAGTGGAAAAACAACTTGAGAGGAAAATATGGTTAGGAAGAGTGTGTAATTGGACCAGGCCAAGCTAATGGAGCTGGATGAGGTATCATGGATTGTTAGGGGAGGTAGAATTTGAGGTTAAAATGGACATTATACTAAAAAAAAAAGTCTATCATCTAAAATAAAAGATCAGCATATAAACACAGTGCCAATGAGCATTAGTAGAGACGTGTAAATTGATTGGATGTGTCACAAACGTACCCCTTCCACAACACTATGGCATTATAAGTATTTTCTTCCGGTTTATAAAATGACTTTGAGTAACTTGATATGTCCTTGTTTCAGAAGTTACAATTAATCTGTGCAGTCTAGGAAACAAGAAGAGAAACTGAGCTAATGATAAAAGTGTAAATGATAATTGAATAAAATTGTTATTTCAATTAAACTAATAAAGTCCAATATTCTGTATATGCATGCTATCTTCTTACAGAACTCACAAGAAAGAAAATTAGTGTGACATGCATTTTTATTTTGTGCTAGTATTTTTTTTTCTCAAGGAAAGCAAACAGATTGAGCTCTCTTTGGTGAAAACAAATAATACTGAAGTTATATATATGTGTCATTTCACGTGTTTGTTCTTCATGCCACTTTCATTGCACACATGTTTAAATATTCCACTCTGTGTCCCTCAAGCACACAAAACAAAACAGAATGGACAAAATAAAGAGTGTGCAACGCACAAATTGTCTACACATATTTTACTTCTCTAGATTTCTAAATTGTAGTATAAAGTAAGGTTATAAGACTTGTGAGCCAGGAAGCTAATCCTCACAAGTTTGGACCTCACCCAAACCTCTGTTTTATTTCTATAGTAACATGGTACATCACAAATAAACACAGGGGAAGCAGCCCCATTCACACCGTGTACTAGGATGCGTTAATCAGTATCAGACTGTGCAATTATAGTGTGCCAGTTTTTATCACTGTTAGTTAGCCAACATTATGTAAAACTAAGCAGGAAGCCAAAATATTTTAGTAGTCACTAAGTAAATATGTTATGTAGATTCATTATACCTTTATAAACACCGATGAGTCAATATAAATTTGTTCTGTGTCTCAGCAGCATGCCTCCTAATAATTCAAGATCCAAAATGGCATGTGTTTTTCTGTATGTGATTCTTATGCCCTTGGATTGTAGCTTGCTGCATTTAAAATGCGCCTTCCTTGGATTCCAACTTAACGCCCCGTCTTCTATCAGTCTACTTACTATGGGGTTTATTCCGATTTCGTCAATCATTGCTTTTTTCAGCTGCCGATTAATGTTTTTCAAGTTTTGAGTGATCACAAACCAAACAACAACATCATTTCTGTATTTGAATATCGGGAAAATCTTCTATACAATGCATGGACAGTAATGGCTTTGGTCAGGGGTCATCAACTTTGGCTCGCCAGAGGTTTTGAAACTACATTTCCCAGCTTAAAGTGTCTAAGCATCATGGGAAATGTAGTTGCAAAACATTGGATCTTTGGTGATCACAGTCCTCCTGATCATGCGTTTTGAACTTAATTTCAGCCACAAAATGCACACATGAAATTCAACACATAACAGGTATTGATAAAGTCTAAAAGTGGTGTATTTGACATGTGTGACAGTACTCCAAGGCAATCTGGCATAATTATATTATCTTCTGCATGTACAATACACTATAAAATGGTCACAGGCACTATTTTAGGTGTATATTGTATAGTCCCTCTGTAGTTGGTAAAGCAGACATTTACATATGTATATCATTTGTATTTAATACAATTTAATAATTGAATAGATAGTATGACTTTTAGAAATTGTATATTTGCATCTGGAAAATGGTACAACTTGGAGAGTTGATGGGATCAATTGTAAACTACAACATTTTGGACCAGATTATGAGTGGCGCACTATTTTGCACGCGCAATATAAGATTTATCGTGGCTGTTTGTGCATGTCAGAAGGAACTGCTGGAAATTACAAATTGAAAGTAAATGTGAATGCAAGCACAATTGCAATTTACGTTAGAATGATTACTGCAACCTCATAGCTCTGATAAACTGTTACACAAAACAAAAAAGTTGCACAAAACACAACAAAAATACATTTAAAAGTACAGTTACACTAATAATAACATTATTTGATAAAAATGATTAAAAAATATTGCACAAAAAAAGTTATAAGGGCTCAAAGAAGGTGTTAGAAGAAAAAAAAGGCAGGCAAAGAGCTTTAAAGTAGAGATAGATACATATACATGTCTAATATGAATATGAATATAAACTTAGAAGATTTTCGTCCCTTAGACTTGTTCTTCTTATCTTGCGGTAGGAAGGCACCCTTGCCTCCAGTAACCATAGAAATAATGTGGTCCAGGCCTGGACCAAATGAAATCTTTCCCTTGAAGGGAAGAGAAAGGAGTCTGGACTTAGAAATCATATCCGTAGACCAAGACTTAAACCAGAGCACCCGGCGGGCTAGACCGCAAAACATTTAGGCAAATAATTTGCATGTTTGCATCACAAATAAAAGAATTTGCAATTCTCAGAGCTTTAATTCTGTCTTGAATATCCTCGAGGGGAGACTCCACCGCAATGAGTTTCAACAAATAGTTGCATCAGTAGGTAAGTTCCGGCAACAGCGGCAACTGCAGCCGCCAGTTGAAACAATAATCTTGTATGTTGAAACATCTTTCTCAGAAAGGTTTCCATTTTCTTATCCATCGGCTCTCTGAACGAAGAACTATACTTAAGAGGTGTAGTATGTTTAGCAAGCATAGATATAGCATCATCCACCTTAGGAATGGAGACCTACAAATCCAGTTGAGAGTCCGGGACCGGGAACAACTTTTTAAAAGTAGACGAGGGGGAACAGGAAGAACCAATTATTTCCCATTCGTTCTTAATAATGTTCGCCATCTTAACCGGCACAGGGAAAGTCAAAGGAACTTTCATGTCTTTGTAAACTCTGTCTAATTGTAATACCAGGACTCTATTAAGAATTGGGAATTAGGTTCAAGTTCCACTCAGTCTCACAAAATAGCGGAATTAATAAAATAATCCCTGTTCTGCTCATAGACTGAGGGCCCAAAAGGGAATAGCAGCAATGTGTTGCAGAGATTGCAAACTGTCTCTTTAAATATTGGTGCTTTGAGCTGTAACCACTCCAAATAGCAAGGTATAACAAACACTCCCAGTGTAGCAAAGTTATCAACAGACAGGATAAAATAAATCACACTCAATATTACAGATTATTTGTATTCCAGTTAATATGGATATCAGAAACAATGGTGCAGTCTCTTTATAAACAGATGCAGCAAGTTCAGGATTAATTACAGGAATGTCTGGAGAATGCAGGCAATATATAAATCAAGTCTTGCAAGGCAAATGTGCAGAGTTTTAGAAAACAAGTTTAAAGTAATCTCACCCCAGGAGTTGCAGTCCGTTTGGCAGCTACAGTGTGATGAGAGACAGAGAGAGGTGCTGTGAAATCCGTTTCTGTGTAACAGCTTGCAGACTGAGTCAGGAAGTGCTGGAGAGCAGGAGGAGGTGCCAGTAAGGAAGGTAAGACTTACAATTCCAGCAGGGTATCCAGGAATATGTCTGTGAAAGGAGAGGTAAAGATTACCTTAACAGAAGCTCTTACTTCAGACTGCCAGGGCAGAGAGAGCTTAATGCTGCAGCAGTAGTTGTTTTCCAGGTTATAGCTGACAAAGGAGAGATGGTAAATTAAGTGGAGGCTTAGCTGAACTACTTAGACAGTAGTTAATGTGATCCAGGTATCAGAAGACAATACTAAGCAAAGAGAGGTTGGGGGAGGAGACTTTTATAGGGTTCAGATACAGGATTTAAAGGGATATACATGACAGAACCCCCCCTGCAAGGAGCCACTCTGGGGCTCAGGGTCTGGGACGATCGGGGTTCCTGCGGTGAAATAAAGAAACCATTCGAGGAGCAGAGAGGTTGGAAGATGGCTCCCAGGAATCCTCCTCATGAGAATAACCCTTCCAATGAATAAGATACTGCAGAGTGTCACCATGATATCTGGAATCCAAAATGGAATGAATTTCATACTCAGGTTCAATGGTATAAGTAGGTGTGAAAGCTGAACCAGTAACTGGAGGCTTGTCAGAAGTATAAGGTTTGAGAAGGGATACATGGAATGAAGGATGTATCGGTAGAGTTTCAGGCAAATCCAAAATTACAGAATTAGGATTAATAATTTTAACAATGGAGAAAGGACCAATATAGAGGGCTCCGAGTTTTCTTGAAGGATACTTGAATCTTAAATGTTTAGTGGAAAGCCAAACAAAATCACCCACCTGATAAGATGGAGAGACACGCCTTCGTAGATCATAATAAAAATTTTGGTGGCCTTGAGCGGTCTTGAGATTGTCTTGAATCACAGTAAAAAGTTGAGCTAGTTCATTCAACATGTCATTAACCAATGGGGAAGTACTCTCTTCTCTGGGATATAGATGAAATCGGGGATGAAAACCATAATTAGCGTAGAATGGGGACATCTTAGTTGATGAATTTAATGTATTGTTGAAAGCGAATTCAGCCGTGGGTAAAAGAGAAAACCAATTATCTTGTAGTTGAGTGCAATAGCACCTTAAATACTGTTCGAGAGTCTGATTTGTTCTCTCGGTCTGGCCGTTTGTCTGGGGATGATAGGAAGTGCTGAGCCGAGGTTGAATTTTTAGAATGTGGCAAAGCTGGGTCCAGAACTTGGAGGTAAATTGCGAACCCCTATCTGAAGTGATGGTATCCGGAAGACCATGTAATCTGACAATATGTGTGAGAAAAAGTTGAGCAGTTTCTGAAGCAATGGGTAGCGAATGTGATGGGAGAAAATGTGCCATCTTTGTAAATAAGTCCACTACAACCATTATACAACTATGGTTGTTTGACGGAGGTAATTCTACAATGAAATCCATTGCAATGTCCTTCCATGGTTTATTTGGTATGGGTAGAGGCATGAGGAAACCATAAGGATGTGCTCTGTCGTTTTTGACTTTGGCACAGGTATCACAGGACTTAATGAAGTTAGTAACATCAGAATTCATAGCAGGCCACCAGAAGTCTCGTCTAAGTAACTCAATTGTTTTATGTATACCAGGATGTCCAGATACAATTGAGTTATGTGTTGAATTGAGTATTTCAGTACGAAGTTGTAAAGGTACATATACCTTTCCTTGGTGATAATATAGGTCATCTTTACCTTTCTCAAGGATGCTAGTAGGCAGATCTTGATCTTGTTGTTGGGCTAGTCTTAACTGAGTTGAAGAATCGATACTTAAAGCGATGAACCTCTCTTGAGGTATTACGGTTGACTCGGGAACAGCAAAGGTGGGTCTTGGATCTTTCCTCGACAGAGAATCGGCCTTTCCGTTTTTACTTCCAGGACGGAATGTGATATTATAATCAAACCTGGAGAAGAACAAATTTCATCTAATCTGGCGTGCAGACAAGGTCTTATTAGTTTTTAGATACTCTAGGTTTTTGTGGTCCGTGTAAATTAGTATAGGATATTTGGTGCCCTCAAGTAGGTGTCTCCAAAATTCTAGTGAGCTCTTAATTGCCAAGAGCTCTTTCTCACCAATCGGATAGTTGACTTCAGAACTGGTCATAATTCTTGAGAAAAATCCAACTGGGTGAAGAGGATCTTTAGGAGACATGCGTTGGGACAAAATAGCTCCCAAGGCATAATCTGACGCGTCCACTTCTAAGACATATTGTAATTGGGGATCAGGAAATTTAAGGATAGGTGCTGTAGTAAAAGCTTTCTTTAATTTATTAAATGCTGTATTAGCCTGTGATGTCCATAAAAATGGAGTATGGGAACCTGTGAGAGCAGTTAAGGGTTTAGCTATTAGAGAGAAATTTTTTATGAATTTTCTATAAAAGTTCGAAAATCCAATAAAACACTGTACATCTTTCTTAGTTTTGGGAATGGGCCATGATGCTATAGCCTCTACCTTTTTATTCTCCATCTGTATGCCCTGAGGAGATATATGGTATCCCAAGAAAGAGATAGTATCAGTATTAAAGATACATTTTTCTGGTTTGGCAAACAATGAGTTTTGTCTTAGTCGCTGTAACACAGTTCTAACATGTGATATGTGTTGGTCTAATGTTTTAGAGTAAATGAGTACGTCATCAAGGTACACAATCATATACACATCCAAGAGGTCACGAAACAAGTCATTGATGAAACTCTGAAATGTCGCTGGGGCATTACATAGCCCAAACGGCATGACCGTATACTCAAACAATCCATATCTTGTTCTAAACGCGGTCAGCCATTCATGTCCAGCTTTTACTCTTATTAAATTGTATGCCCCTCTTAGGTCAAGTTTTGTAAATATCGTAGCTGCCTGAAGTCGTTCTATTATTTCAGGTATGAGGGGTAGTAGGTATCTGTTTTTCTTGGTTCGTTTGTTCAGTTCCCTATAGTCAATTATAGGTCTTAAGGTGTCGTCCTGCCCCAGCGGGTGACGTAGAGGGCCTAATAAAGCCCTTTCTTAGGTTATCATCAAGGTATTGTTTTAAATGTACTAGCTCTGGTTCTGACAGTGGATATATATGCCCATAAGGAATATCAGAACCTGGTAGGAGCTCTATTGGGCAGTCATATGTTCTATGAGGTGGTAACCTCTCTGCTTCTACTTTATCAAATACATCTGAGTAGTCAGAATAACAGTCAGGAATAAGATGTTGTTCTGACGTGGTCTGAAGAATATGTGTGGATGTAAAACAAGTGTTAGTGCAATACTCAGAAATAAAGTTTACCTCTGAAGTATTCCACACAATATGTGGTTCGTGTGTTTGTAACCACCGTAAGCCTAGTACAATAGGAAAAAGAGGAGAGGCTATAACATCAAAGGTAACATGTTCCCTATGACCTGAAGTAGTGGTCATTAGAAGAGGTGTGGTATGGTGAGTGATTGGCCCAGATGAAATAAAAGAACCATCTATAACACGGATGGCAAGTGAATCACCTCTTTTTATTAATGGAATATCATACAACTCTGTGAAAGACTTATCTATTAAATTACCAAAAGTTCCAGAGTCAATAATTGCTTGGGTCTGTATTCTTTGGGTTTCCCACTGTAGAGTAACAGAGAGATTACAATGAGTATTAGAAAATGTGCTATTTGTACAGATAATATTACTAGAATTTCTCTTACCCTTCTGTTTAAGAAGACTTGGGCATTCTTTGACAGAATGTGTCTTTGCTGCACAATATAAACATAAATTGTTTATCCTTCTTCTATTTTTCTCTTCAGCAGAAAGTGGTCCTTTAGTAAAGGCCACTTCCATTGGTTCATCCAAACGTAGAGTGGGGTTTGGATAAGCAGATGTGGGAGGCCTTTTCCAAGTATGTTCTGTGGGAGCTTTTTCATTTCTGCGCTCTCTTAGACGGCGATCAATAGTAACCACTTGGGTCATAAGGGTATCCAGAGTGGTTGGCATAGAACCCCGGGCTAGTTCATCCTTTATTAGATCTGATAACCCTTGGCGAAACTGGAAAAATAGAGCTGCCTCATTCCAGAGGGTGTCAGGTGCCCATCTTTTAAAATCTGAAATGTAATCTTCAGCAGGGCGTTTGTTCTGTTTTAGAGCTTTAAGGGCTATCTCAGCGGTGCTCTGTTTGTTCTTGTCTTCATAGAGAAAAGACATTTTATCAAAGAACAACTGAAGTGAATCCAACACTGGATCGTTGGTTTCGAAAAAATTAGTAGCCCAAGTTTTAGGTTCCCCTTTAAGATATGATATCACGGTAAGAACCTTGATACGATCAGTGGGATATGTTTTAGGTTTGAGTGAAAAATATAACAAACAGGAGTTTTTAAACTCCCTGAAAGAGTTCCTATCACCTGTGAACCTTTCAGGGGGACAAACCTGAGGTTCAGGCTGAGTCTCAGATACTGAAGGTCTTTTATCAATATGATCTCTGATTACAGTACGTAAATATTTATTCTCAGATTGGATCTCTCTTATCCCCTGTATTAAGAGATCCATATTCTGAGTGAGAGCATTCACCTTATTTGTAAGGTCTGCTATTTCCATTATAATTCCTTTTATGGCTTAGTATTTTGTAATACCAGGACTCTATTAAGAATTGGGAATTAGGTTCAAGTTCCACTCAGTCTCACAAAATAGCGGAATTAATAAAATAATCCCTGTTCTGCTCATAGACTGAGGGCCCAAAAGGGAATAGCAGCAATGTGTTGCAGAGATTGCAAACTGTCTCTTTAAATATTGGTGCTTTGAGCTGTAACCACTCCAAATAGCAAGGTATAACAAACACTCCCAGTGTAGCAAAGTTATCAACAGACAGGATAAAATAAATCAATCACACTCAATATTGCAGATTATTTGTATTCCAGTTAATATGGATATCAGAAACAATGGTGCAGTCTCTTTATAAACAGATGCAGCAAGTTCAGGATTAATTACAGGAATGTCTGGAGAATGCAGGCAATATATAAATCAAGTCTTGCAAGGCAAATGTGCAGAGTTTTAGAAAACAAGTTTAAAGTAATCTCACCCCAGGAGTTGCAGTCCGTTTGGCAGCTACAGTGTGATGAGAGACAGAGAGAGGTGCTGTGAAATCCGTTTCTGTGTAACAGCTTGCAGACTGAGTCAGGAAGTGCTGGAGAGCAGGAGGAGGTGCCAGTAAGGAAGGTAAGACTTACAATTCCAGCAGGGTATCCAGGAATATGTCTGTGAAAGGAGAGGTAAAGATTACCTTAACAGAAGCTCTTACTTCAGACTGCCAGGGCAGAGAGAGCTTAATGCTGCAGCAGTAGTTGTTTTCCAGGTTATAGCTGACAAAGGAGAGATGGTAAATTAAGTGGAGGCTTAGCTGAACTACTTAGACAGTAGTTAATGTGATCCAGGTATCAGAAGACAATACTAAGCAAAGAGAGGTTGAGGGAGGAGACTTTTATAGGGTTCAGATACAGGATTTAAAGGGATATACATGACACTAATTTAGGTATCATAGGTTCTTCAGGCAGCGCGCCCTCGGGAACCTCTAATGTAGACAAAACCTCTTTTCTCTTCCGTTTGTTAGAGCGAGGTAATGCACTGAGGGCCGCAGACACCGCCGTTTGTAACTGCACGGCAAAGTCCGCAGGAGGAAGACCCCGACCAGATGGAGGATTAGATGTGCTACAGGGGAACTGCATGTGGAGAGGATAATGTAGCAAGGGTAGTAATCTTACGGGATGCCGAGTCCTGAAAGGTAGACGGCTCAAAGGGACTAAGAGCCTTAGCAGGCTTGTCTCCCTTCTTTATAATAGTGTTAAGGCATGTGGAACATAATTGAGTGGGGGCAGGAAAACCACGGCCTCCTCACAATATAAATAGGTATGATTCAGTACAGAAGGAGTACCTTCTAACATGTCAGAGTCCTCCATAGCTCAGGTTATACTCACAGAAGGACACAAATTAAATAAAAAATTATTATAGAAAACTGCACCTTTATACTCCATATGGCTGGGGCACTCCTAGACCCAGACAGTTAACAGAGGAAACGCTCTCCTCAGGTTTAAGTGCAAACGGAGGAAACAGGTATGCTAGATCAAAATCCCAAGGAAATGCAAGAGCATCTATCAGAGCTGCCTGCGGATCTCTTGACTTTGAACAGTACCTTGGAAGCATGCCGTTCTGCCGAGACGCCATCATATCTAACTTCGGCACCCCCCACTTGAGGGTTAACCTGGAGAACACCTCCGGATGGAGAGCCCACTCCCCAGGATAAAATGTCTGTCTGCTCAGGAAATCCGCCTCCTAGTTGTCCACTCCT
Source organism: Bombina bombina (assembly GCF_027579735.1). Lineage (NCBI taxonomy): Eukaryota > Metazoa > Chordata > Amphibia > Anura > Bombinatoridae > Bombina > Bombina bombina. The sequence continues at coordinate 1,354,054,790 of NC_069499.1, read as the reverse complement.
AGAATTTGCATGGCAGATAGACAACAATTGTGAGCTTCGGCCACTGAATAATCTGAGACACCTCCTTCATGGCTAAGGAACTCCAAGTTCCTTCATGGTGGTTGATGTAAGCCACTGAGGTGATGTTGTCTGATTGGTCCCCTGATAAACCGGGTTAAGGACAACTGCTGCTAACTTTTTCACCCCAAGGAGATCGCTAAGGACCTATCTGAAACCACTTTCCACTACAGCCGTAGAGCCGGGATCTTCATCGTAAGCGGCCACTCCTCCAAGAGCTAGGACCAATCAGAGCCGCTTCCGGAGAAGGCGCGCACTCTGAAGGCTCACAGCAGGAAAACGCCGAGAAATCCAGACCGGCTCCACGATCGGCTGTTATTCTAAACACTTGAAGGATCCACTTAAAAAGCTTCCACAGAAGCGAAACGGATGATCTACATTGGATGATTTGCACTGGGAAATTTACAGGGAAGAGACTTCTCTTAAGGTACCTTTCAGCTGCACATTAATACGGTTAAACAGTGATACAGATGTTTAATCTGTTAGTCAAACTTTGATGTATTCCGCATAAAGAACATTGATTTTACAGACAATCTGTTCTCATAAAAACTGTCCTTATCTAGTTAATGATTGGTATATTCCAACACCAACCATAAGAATTATCATCATTAGATAAGTTTTACAAGTGAATTATACACAGAACTTTCAGTCCTTAGATTTGCTCTGTACTATTTATATAATATTTTGCACTGTACTACTACCGTTTTTTGTATATTTCTCTGTGCTGCTATATATTTCTCTGTGCTGCTATAGTTTTTATATATTTCTATGTGCTGCTATAGTTTTTATATATGCATATATAGATAGTTCTACTATATGTAACGTATATTTTAGTATATTTTAATTTATCCTTCTATATTTTTTTGTTTTTAAGGTTGGCCAACCTGAATATTTCCTCTGGCACAGTGAGAATTACCTACGTCTTTTATCGGATTATCGTATTCCTACTGTTTTTATATATAGTTCAGTAATAAACATCTATTTTATTTCACATAAAGATACTGTGTTCTTTGGGTATTTTAGCCTATCCTTGGCGCTGGTGTGTTATATCTTTGCTTGCTTCTTTGATTGCTTCCCCTTGTTCCAAGACTGATTGTGTTTCCAAGAAGACTTGGATTGCTCCTGCTTGGAAGAGGAAGATTTTTTTCTTCAGACACCAAATTTCATCTCCTCCATTGACAGTGCCAAAGAAAATGACTGGGGATAATGGGTAAGGGAGTGACTCTTTGCCTCCTCCTGCTGGCCAGTAGTGATATTCCCACTAGTAATTGGAATGACGTTGTGGACTTTCCATATCTTAGGAAAGATTTTTTTTTTTTTTTGCATAATTAGACTATTTAATTAATTCATCTGAACTGAAAAACTGCAAGCCACCAAATTAAATTAACAACACTTTTATTGAAAGTAACACTAAAATTGGACAAAAAATATCTTAAACAATAATTTGCTACACAATAATTTTACCAAGAAAAAAAAACAGGCCAAAAAAAAAAAACGAAACCGAAAAAAAAAACATAATGCCATTTTCTGCCAAAATGTTTCTGTGATCGAAATTTCAGTGCATCCCTACTTAAATTGATATTAAATATCAATATACTGTATTATTCTTTATTTAGTTCTGTGTAACAGAATCAGATTTAACAGATTTTTTTTTTACCAATTATCCAAATAAAGTATAGTCCTAGAAAACTATTATTATATGCAGTAAGTCAAGTAATGAACTCAAACAGCAGCTCTAGGCTAGCATCAAATTTGAAATATGCTACACAAAAAATCAGAAAACCAAAATAACGGAAAATTTCATTTTCGGCCGAAACGTTTCTGCGGCCGCAATTTCAATGCATCCCTAGTGTGTATATATATGTGTTTACAGACAAGATGCGGGACTTTTTCTGCCATCCTGTATACCAGTATAAGTTGCTGCCTAACCACAACCTACTATTCCGTTATCTTGCATTTCAATACCAGCAGCAGCATGCTCAGTCTGCCTTTCTACAATTTTAAAAATGGGTAACTTATCTAGGAAGCCAGTCTCTGTGGCCTCTTTTAGTGCTCAGGTCTCTCTACAGCCTGATACCACCTCTACATATGAGCTATCATATCCTGCCACTGATTTGAGCATGACATTTGACCAATTCTGTGCTGTCTGTGTCAGACTCTCATAGTGCAGTAATGCTATCTGCTGGTCCAACCTTTTGTCATACGTCTAATGTCTACCCTACATGATGGTACCTTGTCTCTGGTTTTATGTTCTGTTATTGCCCCTTGACTAGGGGTTCTGACCTCATGAAAATGACCGGCAGGCTTTTTAAGTGTCCATTAGACCCATGGATAATTTCAATTTATTAACTCCCAAAACAAAAGGGAAATAGTGAGTTTTGAAGCAAATATTGTTTTTTAACTCCTTCGTTGCAAAGCAGTTCGCCTGGGTATAAAATGTAGGGTCCCAATCTCTTTTTTTTATATCTATCAAGACATTATATTTAAAGGGACACTGCACCCAGTTTTTTTTTTTGTGATGCATGCTCTATCTGAATCACGAAAGAAAAAATTTGGGTTCAGTGTCCCTTTAACAATGGCCTTTTTTATAGTGTTGACCATTCATGGAAGTTATTACAATGCCAAAATATGTTAATGTTTCTTTAAGAGTGGAAGAAAATAATTGACTACCTGTGCACTGTTATTGATATCAGCATGTATGCACCCTCATAAATGCATTGGAAAACTTTTAAAAGTCCCTTACAAATATAAATGTGAAGAATTACCTATTTCTAATCAAAATAATTTATAAAATGTGCTAAAAATCCAAGTTAGAAATTTTTTTGTTGTCATTAAGGCCAAATTATCAAATGTCTGTCGGACCTGATCCGACAGTGCGGATCAGGTCCGACAGACATCGCTGAATGCGGAGAGCAAAATGCTCTCCGTATTCAGCATTGCACCAGCAGCTTACAAGAGCTGCTGGTGCAACGCCGCCCCCTGCAGAATCGCGGCCAATCGGCTGCCAGCAGGGAGGTGTCAATCAACCCGATCGTACTCGATCGGGTTGAATTGTGGCGATTCCTGTCCGCCACATCAGAGCAGGCGGACAGGGTTATGGAGCAGCAGTCTTTAGACAGTCTCGCCAAGAAACACGGGCCCACAAGCTCCATTCGGAGCTTGATAAATGGGCCTCATTGTCTTAATCAGCTGCTATATTTTTTCAATAATATAGACAAACATCAAAGGGGTTTTGCACAAGCCTATTTTAATGAAAAAATATTGCAGCTGATTAAGACTATGACAACAACATTTTTTTCTAACAACTTTAATTTCTAACAAAGTTTACCAATTATTTTGTCTGAAATACCCTTCTACATATTGGAGTATATTGTGTGCTATGAGTTATCTGGGGTTTCCTCCCCAAGAACCTCAAAAGAAGTTTACGTGAATTGTTATAAATCTGTTTTTCAGGCGGTATCACTGAGGATTTAAGAAGGGATAGAGAGCTTATTTTCTAAGACAGCACCCACAAATTATAATTAATCATAACAGGGACCTAATAAGAAAAATACTGGTAATGAGCTCTAGGGGTGCGATTTATCGTGATGCGAGGGGACATGATCCACTGTAGCGGATCATGTCCGCCTGACATCGCTAAATGCCGACAGCATACGCTGTCAGCATTTAACATTGCACAAGCATTTCTAGTAAACTACTTGTGCAATGCTGTCCCCTGCAGATTTGCAGCCAATCGGCCGCTAGCAGGGAGTCTCAATCATCTTGATCGTATCTGATTGGGATGATTGCTATCCACCACCTCAGAGGTGGCGGCTAAGTTAAGGAGCAGTGGTCTTACGACCGCTGCTTCTTAACTTCCGCTTCAGGCGGACCTGAAGCGGAGTGAGTCGGAAGCAGCATCCGCTGCTTCATTAATGGACCCCTCGATATGAAGAGCTTGTTAGGACAAGGTTCATATTTGTTTTAACCGTTTTTTTCTTTATCCAAATTTTTGATATCGCTATTTCTGCTAAATTACCTACATGACCATAATAAGTTTAATATGTAGGTACTACATTAGAAAATATATTGAAAATGATTTCTAGAGCTGAAACACATTTTAAGATTCATTATAAAAATGTATATTTGCAACTAATTTTTATCATTAAAACAAATAAAAATTATTTCAATGCAAAAAAGCGATTAAAGTATTATAGAATAAATGCACACAGTGCAAAAAATTATAAAATTGTTTAGTAGGAAACATATACTGGCACAGAAGCAAGCATGTTAAATGTATAGTGCATGGAAATCAATAGCTCTTTCTACTGTGTATAAAACTACTAGATGAACATGGAGACTGGAAAGAAATTGGCAGGTAGACTGCTTTGTTCAGTGGGTTTGCAGGAATTCCCTAGCCCGCATGGAGCAGGACATACCTTCCAGGTGAGATCAGGGGGTGACGACACCGACTTGCAACAACATGAGCAAGAAAAACTGCTGGGGCAGCTCAATTTGATTTTATGCTGTTTCTAGACAGTTTTATGATGAGCAGCAGCAATTATTTACAAAACATTAAAGACTGAAGAAAAAAAATGCCTCAGGAAAAATTAGAATACAGAAAAAAAAAAAAACCTGAAGGAAACCCTGTTAATGTTATAACAAATTTCTTTGAAATGAGCACAGTGTTTTTCTGTTGTTTGTGGTTTAGGCCTAGCAGACTCTTGGCTGCCAGTATTTTTTTTTCCTGTTACAAATATCTTAATATACAGTGTTCTTTAAATAAATATCTAACCATACGAAATGTTACTACATTCTAAAATTAAACAAACTTCTAAAAAGTTGGCTTAACCCACTTGACAATGTATGCTTGCTCTAAACCTGTCAAAACTAACTCAGCGTATATAAAAAAAGAGTTGGCAAGAATGATCCTTTATTGACCTAGACTTAAAATGGAGCGCAAAAATGTTAGCTTGTTAATATTGCTCGAAAAAATTTAAACTGATTCTTATTTTTAGCACTCGAGCGATAGTCTTGTGTGCGCTGACAACTGAATGTCAGACACTGCAGGTGTGCTAAATATCTCACATAATATACTATGGGGGCACCCAATAAAAACAAAATTTATGCTTACCTGATAAATTTATTTCTCTTGTGGTGTATCCAGTCCACGGATTCATCCATTACTTGTGGGATATTCTCCTTCCCAACAGGAAGCTGCAAGAGGATCACCCACAGCAGAGCTGTCTATATAGCAACTTCCGTAACTGCCACTACCAGTCATTCGACTGAAGACAAGCAAGAGAAAGGAGAAACTATAGGGTGCAGTGGTGACTGTAGTTTAAAAATAAAAAACACCTGCCTTAAAATGACAGGGCGGGCCGTGGACTGGATACACCACAAGAGAAAACAAAATTTATGCTTACCTGATAAATTTATTTCTCTTGTGGTGTATACAGTCCACGGATTCATCCATTACTTGTGGGATATTCTCCTTCCCAACAGGAAGCTGCAAGAGGATCACCCACAGCAGAGCTGTCTATATAGCTCCTCCCCTAACTGCCACCTCCCAGTCATTCGACCGAAGACAAGCAAGAGAAAGGAGAAACTATAGGGTGCAGTGGTGACTGTAGTTTAAAAATTAAAAAACACCTGCCTTAAAATGACAGGGCGGGCCATGGACTGGATACACCACAAGAGAAATAAATTTTATCAGGTAAGCATACATTTTGTTTTCTCTTGTAAGGTGTATCCAGTCCACGGATTCATCCATTACTTGTGGGATACCAATACCAAAGCTATAGGACACGGATGAAGGGAGGGACAAGGCAGGCGCTTAAATGGAAGGCACCACTGCCTGTAAGACCTTTCTCCCAAAAATAGCCTCCGAAGAAGCAAAAGTATCAAATTTGTAGAATTTAGAAAAAGTATGAAACGAAGACCAAGTCGCCGCCTTACAAATCTGTTCAACAGAAGCCTCATTTTTAAAGGCCCATGTGGAAGCCACCGCTCTAGTGGAATGAGCTGTAATTCTTACAGGAGGCTGCTGGCCAGCAGTCTCATAAGCTAAGCGGATTATACTTCTTAACCAAAAAGAAAGAGAAGTTGCTGAAGCCTTTTGGCCTCTCCTCTGTCCAGAGTAGACAACAAACAATGCAAATGTTTGACAAAAATCCTTAGTAGCTTGTAAATAAAACTTTAAAGCATGAACCACGTCAAGATTGTGTAATAGACGTTCCTTCTTTGAAGAAGGATTAGGACACAGTGACTGAACAACGATCTCCTGATTGATATTCTTATTAGATACCACCTTAGGAAGAAACCCAGGTTTGATACGCAAAACTACCTTATCTGCATGGAAGATCAGATAAGGGGAATCACACTGTAAGGCAGATAACTCTGAAACTCTTCGAGCCGAAGAGATAGCTACCAAAAACAGAACTTTACAAGATAAAAGCTTGATATCTATGGAATGCAGAGGTTCAAACGGAACCCCTTGAAGAACTTTAAGAACTAAATTTAAACTCCATGGCGGAGCAACAGGTTTAAACACAGGCTTGATTCTAACTAAAGCCTGACAAAACGCCTGAACGTCTGGAACATCCGCCAGATGCTTGTGCAAAAAAATAGACAGAGCAGAAATCTGTCCCTTTAAGGAACTAGCTGACAATCCCTTCTCCAATCCTTCTTGGAGAAAAGACAATATCCTGGGAATCCTGACTTTACTCCATGAGTAACCCTTGGATTCACACCAATGAAGATATTTACACCATATCTTATGATAGATTTTCCTGGTGACAGGCTTTCGAGCCTGAATTAAGGTATCAATGACCGACTCGGAAAAAACACGTTTTGACAAAATCAAGCGTTCAATCTCCAAGCAGTCAGACGCAGAGAAATTAGATTTGGATGTTTGAAGGGACCTTGAAGTAGAAGGTCCTGCCTCAGCGGCAGAGTCCAAGGTGGAAAGGATGACATGTCCACCAGATCTGCGTACCAAGTCCTGCGTGGCCACGCAGGAGCTATCAAAATCACCAAAGCTCTCTCCTGCTTGATCCTGACCAGGATTTAAGCCATAGCGCCCTACGCGCCTGAATAGCAAAACCTGAATTTTTAGCCGTTAGCTTGGTTAAATGAACAACGGCGTCAGAAACAAATGAATTGGCTAGCTTAAGGGCCATAAGCTTGTCAATAATATCTTCCAACGGGGTTTCAACCTGTAGAGCCTCCTCTAGGGACTCAAACCAGAAAGTCGCGGCAGCAGTGACTGGGGCAATGCATGCAAGAGGCTGGAGAATAAAACCTTTTTGAATAAAAATGTTCTTAAGGTAACCCTCTAATTTTTTATCCATTGGATCTAGAAAAGCACAACTGTCCTGGACAGGGATAGTGGTACGCTTAGCTAGAGTAGAAACTGCTCTCTCCACCTTAGGGACCGTCTGCCATAAGTCCCGTGTAGCGGCGTCTATAGGAAACATCTTTTTAAAAACAGGAGGGGGAGAGGATGGTACACCTGGTCTATCCCATTCCTTAGTAATAATTTCAGAAAACCTTTTAGGGATTGGAAAAACATCAGTGTAAGTAGGTACTGCATAGTATTTATCCAATCTACATAATTTCTCTGGGACTACAATTGTGTCACAGTCGTCCAGAGTTGCTAAAACCTCCCTGAGCAATACGCGGAGGTGTTCAAGCTTAAATTTAAATGTAGACATATCAGAATCAGATTGAAGTATCTTCCCTGAATCAGAAAAATCACCCACAGATTGAAGCTCCCCTGCTTCAGCTTAATTATATTGTGAGGGTGTATCAGAGATAGCTACTAAAGCGTCAGACAGCTCTGTATTTATTCTAGTCCCAGAGCTGTCTCGCTTTCCTTGCAATCCTGGCAGTTTAGATAATACCTCTGTAAGGGTATGATTCATAACTGCCGCCATGTCTTGCAAGGTATACGCAATGGGCGCGCTAGATGTACTTGGCGTCCCCTGAGCGGGATTTATAGGATCTGACACGTGGGGAGAGTTAGACGGCATAACTTCCTCCTTGTCAATTTCTTCTGGTGATACATTTTTTAAAGCCAGAATATGGTCTTTGTAATCTATAGTAAAATCAGTGCATTTGGTACACATTCTAAGAGGGGGTTCTACAATGGCTTCTAAACATAATAAACAATGAGTTTCCTCTATGTCAGACATGTTTAAACAGACTAGTAATGAGACCAGCAAGCTTGGAAAACACTTTAATAACTGTGAACAAGCAAAAAATAAAAACGGTACTGTGCCTTTAAGAGAAAAAAACAATCACAGAAACTGCTAAAACAGTGAAAAAAGCAGTAAATCTTACAAAATTTTTACAGTGTGTATAATAGGCTGAAAGAGCATTGCACCCACTTGCGAATGGATGATTAACCCCTTAGTTTCAAAACCGGATTAAAAAAACCGATATAAACGTTTTTAAACAGTCACAACAAACTGCCACAGCTCTACTGTGGCCCTACCTGCCCATACAATGACTTTGGAAGGCACAAAAACCCCTTAGAGAGGTCCTATATGTTCAGGGGACTCCAGGGAAGCTGGATGTCTCAAGCTGCAAAAACTAATGGAAAATAGGCCCCTCCCAACCTGTACTTACAGTGAGAGGGCCTTAAAAAACTATCCCTAGGCAAAATCTAGTCAGCCATGTGGAAAAACTGGGCCCCAGAATAAAGTTTTATCACCAATATGAAATAAACGTTTATACACCTCAAGCAAACGTTATATCTATTCAGTAATGTGAGTAAATAATAAAAATATTACCCTTTACAGCAAGCATGATACCAGTCGTTATTAACCCCTTAATGACCGGACCATTTTTCAATTTTCTTACCCTTAATGATAATGGCTATTTTTACATTTCTGCAGTGTTTGCGTTTAGCTGTAATTTTCCTCTTACTCGTTCACTGTAATCAGGCTTACCTTAAATAAATCCGGTATTGTCAGCATTTTCTAGCTTATCATTTCTCTAGAAAAATTTAAAACTGCACATACCTCAGAGCAGGAGACCCTGCACGCTATTCCCCCAGCTGAAGTTACCCATCTCTTCAGTTATGTGTGAGAACAGCAATGGATCTTAGTTAAAACCTGCTAAGATCATCAAAGACCACAGGCAGACTCTTCTTCAACTTTCTGCCTGAGGCTAAAATAGTACAACTCCGGTACCATTTGAAAATAACAAACTTTTGATTGAAGATAAACTACATTAATGCACCACATCTCTCTAGCTGCTTCCCTTGTCGAGAGCTGCAAGAGAATGACTGGGAGGTGGCAGTTAGGGGAGGAGCTATATAGACAGCTATGCTGTGGGTGATCCTCTTGCAGCTTCCTGTTGGGAAGGAGAATATCCCACAAGTAATGGATGAATCTGTGGACTGGATACACCTTACAAGAGAAATAAATTTATCAGGTAAGCATAAATTTTGTTTTCTCTTGTAAGGTGTATCCAGTCCACGGATTCATCCATTACTTGTGGGATACCAATACCAAAGCTATAGGACACGGATGAAGGGAGGGACAAGGCAGGCGCTTAAACGGAAGGCACCACTGCCTGTAAGACCTTTCTCCCAAAAATAGCCTCCGAAGAAGCAAAAACAGAATTTATGTTTACCTGATAAATTACTTTCTCCAACGGTGTGTCCGGTCCACGGCGTCATCCTTACTTGTGGGATATTCTCTTCCCCAACAGGAAATGGCAAAGAGCCCAGCAAAGCTGGTCACATGATCCCTCCTAGGCTCCGCCTACCCCAGTCATTCGACCGACGTTAAGGAGGAATATTTGCATAGGAGAAACCATATGTTACCGTGGTGACTGTAGTTAAAGAAAATAAATTATCAGACCTGATTAAAAAAACCAGGGCGGGCCGTGGACCGGACACACCGTTGGAGAAAGTAATTTATCAGGTAAACATAAATTCTGTTTTCTCCAACATAGGTGTGTCCGGTCCACGGCGTCATCCTTACTTGTGGGAACCAATACCAAAGCTTTAGGACACGGATGAAGGGAGGGAGCAAATCAGGTCACCTAAATGGAAGGCACCACGGCTTGCAAAACCTTTCTCCCAAAAATAGCCTCAGAAGAAGCAAAAGTATCAAATTTGTAAAATTTAGAAAAAGTGTGCAGTGAAGACCAAGTCGCTGCCTTACATATCTGATCAACAGAAGCCTCGTTCTTGAAGGCCCATGTGGAAGCCACAGCCCTAGTGGAGTGAGCTGTGATTCTTTCAGGAGGCTGCCGTCCGGCAGTCTCATAAGCCAATCGGATAATGCTTTTAATCCAGAAGGAGAGAGAGGTAGAAGTTGCTTTTTGACCTCTCCGTTTACCAGAATAAACAACAAACAAAGACAAAGTTTGTCTGAAATCCTTAGTAGCTGCTAAGTAAAATTTGAGAGCACGAACTACATCCAAGTTGTGCAACAAACGTTCCTTCTTTGAAACTGGATTAGGACACAAAGAAGGCACAACTATCTCCTGGTTAATGTTTTTGTTAGAAACAACTTTTGGAAGAAAACCAGGTTTAGTACGCAAAACCACCTTATCTGCATGGAACACCAGATAAGGAGAAGAACACTGCAGAGCAGATAATTCTGAAACTCTTCTAGCAGAAGAAATTGCAACCAAAAACAAAACTTTCCAAGATAGTAACTTAATATCAACGGAATGTAAGGGTTCAAACGGAACCCCCTGAAGAACTGAAAGAACTAGGTTGAGACTCCAAGGAGGAGTCAAAATTTTGTAAACAGGCTTGATTCTAACCAGAGCCTGAACAAAGGCTAGAACATCTGGCACAGCTGCCAGCTTTTTGTGAAGTAACACAGACAAGGCAGAAATCTGTCCCATCAAGGAACTTGCAGATAATCCTTTTTTCAATCCTTCTCGAAGGAAGGATAGACTCTTAGGAATCTTAACCTTGTCCCAAGGGAATCCTGCAGATTCACACCAACAGATATACCAAATTATGTGGTAATTTTTCTGGTTACAGGCTTTCAGGCCTGAACAAGAGTATTAAGAACAGAATCTGAGAACCCTCGCTTTGATAAGATCAAGCGTTCAATCTCCAAGCAGTCAGCTGGAGTGGGTCGAACGGACCTAGAACAAGAAGGTCTCTCAAAGGTAGCTTCCATGGTGGAGCCGATGACATATTCACCAGATCTGCATACCAAGTCCTGCGTGGCCACGCAGGAGCTATCAAAATCACCGACGCCCTCTCCTGATTGATCCTGGCTACCAGCCTGGGGATGAGAGGAAACGGCGGGAACACATAAGCTAGTTTGAAGGTCCAAGGTGCTGCTAGTGCATCCACTAGAGCCGCCTTGGGATCCCTGGATCTGTACCCGTAGTAAGGAACTCTGAAGTTCTGACGAGAGGCCATCAGATCCATGTCTGGAATGCCCCACGGTTGAGTGACTTGGGCAAAGATTTCCGGATGGAGTTCCCACTCCCCCGGATGCAATGTCTGACGACTCAGAAAATCCGCTTCCCAATTTTCCACTCCTGGGATGTGGATAGCAGACAGGTGGCAGGAGTGAGACTCCGCCCATAGAATGATTTTGGTCACTTCTTCCATCGCTAGGGAACTCCTTGTTCCCCCCTGATGGTTGATGTATGAACTTGGCCCTCGCTAGCTGAGGCCAAGCTTTGAGAGCATTGAATATCGCTCTCAGTTCCAGAATATTTATCGGTAGAAGAGATTCTACCCGAGACCAAAGACCCTGAGCTTTCAGGGATCCCCAGACCGCGCCCCAGCCCATCAGACTGGCGTCGGTCGTGACAATGACCCACTCTGGTCTGCGGAAGGTCATCCCTTGTGACAGGTTGTCCAGGGACAGCCACCAACGGAATGAGTCTCTGGTCCTCTGATTTACTTGTATCTTCGGAGACAAGTCTGAATAGTCCCCATTCCACTGACTGAGCATGAACAGTTGTAATGGTCTTAGATGAATGCGCACAAAAGGAACTATGTCCATTGCCGCTACCATCAAACCTATCACTTCCATGCACTGCGCTATGGAAGGAAGAGGAACGGAATGAAGTATCCGACAAGAGTCTAGAAGTTTTGTTTTTCTGGCTTCTGTCAGAAAAATCCTCATTTCTAAGGAGTCTATTATAGTTCCCAAGAAGGGAACCCTCGTTGACGGAGATAGAGAACTCTTTTCCACGTTCACTTTCCATCCGTGAGATCTGAGAAAGGCCAGGACAATGTCCGTGTGAGCCTTTACTTGAGGAAGGGACGACGCTCGAATCAGAATGTCGTCCAAGTAAGGTACTACAGCAATGCCCCTTGGTCTTAGCACCGCCAGAAGGGACCCTAGTACCTATGAGAAAATCCTAGGAGCAGTGGCTAATCCGAAAGAAAACGCCACGAACTGGAAATGCTTGTCCAGGAATGCAAACCTTAGGAACCGATGATGTTCCTTGTGGATAGGAATATGTAGATACGCATCCTTGAAATCCACCTTGGTCATGAATTGACCTTCCTGGATGGAAGGAAGAAGTGTTCGAATGGTTTCCATCTTGAACGATGGAACCTTGAGAAACTTGTTCAAGATCTTGAGATCTAAGATTGGTCTGAACGTTCCCTCTTTTTTGGGAACTATGAACAGATTGGAGTAGAACCCCATCCCTTGTTCTCCTAATGGAACAGGATGAATCACTCCCATTTTTAGCAGGTCTTCTACCCAATGTAAGAATGCCTGTCTTCTTATGTGGTCTGAAGACAACTGAGACCTGTGGAACCTCCCCCTTGGAGGAAGCCCCTTGAACTCCAGAGAATAACCTTGGGAGACTATTTCTAGCGCCCAAGGATCCAGAACATCTCTTGCCCCAGCCTGAGCGAAGAGAGAGAGTCTGCCCCCCACCAGATCCGGTCCCGGATCGGGGGCCCGCATTTCATGCTGTCTTGGTAGCAGTGGCAGGTTTCCTGGCCTGCTTTCCTTTGTTCCAGCCTTGCATAGGTCTCCAGGCTGGATTGGCTTGAGAAGTATTACCTTCCTGCTTAGAGGACGTAGCCCTTGGGGCTGATCCGTTTCTGCGAAAGGGACGAAACTTAGGTTTATTTTTGGTCTTGAAAAGACCTATCCTGAGGAAGGGCGTGGCCCTCGCCCCCAGTGATATCAGAGATAATCTCTTTCAAGTCAGGGCCAAAGAGTGTTTTCCCCTTGAAAGGAATGTCAAGCAATTTGTTCTTGGAAGACGCATCCGCTGCCCAAGATTTTAACCAAAGCGCTCTGCGCCACAATAGCAAACCCAGAATTTTTTCGCCGCTAACCTAGCCAATTGCAAGGTGGCGTCTAGGGTGAAAGAATTAGCCAATTTAAGAGCACGAATTCTGTCCATAATCTCCTCATAAGAAGAAGAATTACTAATAATCGCCTTTCCTAGCTCATCAAACTAGAAACACGCGGCTGCAGTGACAGGGACAATGCATGCAATTGGTTGTAGAAGGGAACCTTGCTGAACAAACATCTTTAGCAGACCTTCTAATTTTTTATCCATAGGATCTTGGAAAGCACAACTATCTTCTATGGGTATAGTGGCGCGCTTGTGTAGAGTAGAAACCGCCCCCTCGACCTTGGGGACTGTCTGCCATCAGTCCTTTCTGGGGTCGACTATAGGAAAACAATTTTATAAATATGGGGGGAGGTACTAAAGGTATACCGGGCCTGTCCCATTCTTTACTAACAATGTACGCCACCCGCTTGGATATAGGAAAAGCTTCGGGGGGCCCCGGGGCCTCTAAGAACTTTTCCATTTTACATAGTGGTTCTGGAATGACCAGATAATCATAATCATCCAAATTGGATAACACCTCCTTAAGCAGAGCGCGGAGATGTTCCAACTTAAAATTAAAAGTAATCACATCAGGTTCAGCTTGTTGAGAAATGTTTCCTGAATCTGAAATTTCTCCCTCAGACAAAACCTCCCTGGCCCCCTCAGACTGGTGTAGGGGCCCTTCAGAAACCATATCATCAGCGTTCTCATGCTCTACAGAATTTTCTAAAACAGAGCAGTCGCGCTTTCGCTGATAAGTGGGCATATTGGCTAAAATGTTTTTGATAGAATTATCCATTACAGCCGTTAAATGTTGCATAGTAAGGAGTATTGGCGCACTAGATGTACTAGGGGCCTCCTGTATGGGCAAGACTGGTGTAGACGAAGGAGGGGATGATGCAGTACCATGCTTACTCCCCTCACTTGAGGAATCATCTTGGGCATCATTTTTACTAAATTTTTTTATGACATAAAATACATATAGTTAAATGAGAAGGAACCTTGGTTTCCCCACAGTCAGAACACAATCTATCTGGTAGTTCAGACATGTTAAACAGGCATAAACTTGATAACAAAGCACAAAAAACGTTTTAAAAAAAAACCGTTACTGTCACTTTAAATTTTAAACTAAACACACTTTATTACTGCAATTGCGAAAAAGTATGAAGGAATTGTTCAATATTCACCAAAATTTCACCACAGTGTCTTAAAGCCTTAAAAGTATTGCACACCAAATTTGGAAGCTTTAACCCTTAAAATAACGGAACCGGAGCCGTTTTTATATTTAACCCCTTTACAGTCCCTGGAATCTGCTTTGCTGAGACCCAACCAAGCCCAAAGGGGAATACGATACCAAATGATGCCTTCAGAAAGACTTTTCTATGTATCAGAGCTCCACACACATGCAGCTGCATGCCATGCTGTCCTCAAAAACAAGTGCGCCATACCGGCGCGAAAATGAGGCTCTGACAATGATTAGGGAAAGTCCCTAAAGAATAAGGTGTCTAAAACAGTGCCTGCCGATATAATCTTATCAAAATACCCAGATTAAATGATTCCTCAAGGCTAAATATGTGTTAATAATGAATCGATTTAGCCCAGAAAAAGTCTACAGTCTTAATAAGCCCTTGTGAAGCCCTTATTTACTATCTTAATAAACATGGCTTACCGGATCCCATAGGGAAAATGACAGCTTCCAGCATTACATCGTCTTGTTAGAATGTGTCATACCTCAAGCAGTAAGAGACTGCACACTGTTCCCCCAACTGAAGTTAATTGCTCTCAACAGTCCTGTGTGGAACAGCCATGGATTTTAGTTACGGTGCTAAAATCATTTTCCTCATACAAACAGAAATCTTCATCTCTTTTCTGTTTCTGAGTAAATAGTACATACCAGCACTATTTTAAAATAACAAACTCTTGATTGAATAATAAAAACTACAGTTAAACACTAAAAAACTCTAAGCCATCTCCGTGGAGATGTTGCCTGTACAACGGCAAAGAGAATGACTGGGGTAGGCGGAGCCTAGGAGGGATCATGTGACCAGCTTTGCTGGGCTCTTTGCCATTTCCTGTTGGGGAAGAGAATATCCCACAAGTAAGGATGACGCCGTGGACCGGACACACCTATGTTGGAGAAAGTATCAAATTTGTAGAATTTAGAAAAAGTATGAAGCGAAGACCAAGTCGCCGCCTTACAAATCTGTTCAACAGAAGCCTCATTTTTAAAAGCCCATGTGGAAGACACCGCTCTAGTGGAATGAGCTGTAATTATTTCAGGAGGCTGCTGGCCAGCAGTCTCATAAGCTAAGCGGATTATACTTCTTAACCAAAAAGAAAGAGAAGTTGCTGAAGCCTTTTGGCCTCTCCTCTGTCCAGAGTAGACAACAAACAATGCAAATGTTTGACAAAACTCCTTAGTAGCTTGTAATCAAAGCACGAACCACATCAAGATTGTGTAATAGACGTTCCTTCTTTGAAGAAGGATTAGGACACAGTGACGGAACAACGATCTCCTGATTGATATTCTTATTAGATACCACCTTAGGAAGAAACCCAGGTTTGATACGCAAAACTACCTTATCTGCATGGAAGATCAGATAAGGGGAATCACACTGTAAGGCAGATAACTCTGAAACTCTTCGAGCCGAAGAGATAGCTACCAAAAACAGAACTTTACAAGATAAAAGCTTGATATCTATGGAATGCAGAGGTTCAAACGGAACCCCTTGAAGAACTTTAAGAACTAAATTTAAACTCCATGGCGGAGCAACAGGTTTAAACACAGGCTTGATTCTAACTAAAGCCTGACAAAATGCCTGAACGTCTGGAACATCAGCCAGACGCTTGTGCAAAAGAATAGACAGAGCAGAAATCTGTCCCTTTAAGGAACTAGTTGACAATCCCTTCTCCAATCCTTCTTGGAGAAAAGATAATATCCTAGGAATCCTGACTTTACTCCATGAGTAACCCTTGGATTCACACCAATGAAGATATTTACACCATATCTTATGATCGATTTAGATGGTTGAAAGAACTCTGAAGTAAAAGGTCCTGCCTCAGCTGCAGAGTCCATGGTGGAAGGGATGACATGTCCACCAGATCATATACCAAGTCCTGCGTGGCCACGCAGGTGCTATCAAAATCACTGAAGCTCTCTCCTGCTTGATCTTGGCAATCAGACGAGGGAGCAGAGGAAACGGTGGAAACACATAAGCCAGGTTGAAGGACAAAGGCGCTGCTAGAGCATCTATCAGCGCTGCCTTGGGATCCCTGGACCTGGATCCGTAACAAGGAAGCTTGGCGTTCTGACGAGACGCCATGAGATCCAGTTCTGGTTTGCCCCAAAGTTGAATCAACTGTGCTCCCCCGGATGAAAAGTCTGCCGACTTAGAAAATCCGCCTCGCAGTTCTCTACTCCTGGGATATGGATAGCTGATAGATGGCAAGAGTGAACATCTGCCCATAGAATTATCTTTGAAACCTCCAACATTGCTAGGGAACTCCTTGTTCCCCCTTGATGGTTGATGTAGGCTATAGTCGTGATATTGTCCGACTGAAATCTGATGAACCTGACCGCAGCAAGCTGAGGCCAAGCCTGAAGAGCATTGAATATCGCTCTTAGTTCCAGAATGTTTATCGTAAGGAGTGCCTCCTCCTGAGTCCACAAGCCCTGAGCCTTCAGGGAGTTCCAGACTGCACCCCAGCCCAGAAGGCTGGCATCTGTCATTACTATAGTCCAATCTGGCCTGCGGAAGGTCATACCCTTGGACAGATGGACCCGAGATAGCCACCAGAGAAGAGAATCCCTGGTCTCTTGATCCAGATTTAGTAAAGGTGACAAATCTGTGTAATCCCCATTCCACTGACTGAGCATGCAGAGTTGCAGCGGTCTGAGATGTAGGCGGGCAAATGGCACTATGTCCATTGCCGCTACCATTAAGCCGATTACTTCCATACACTGAGCAACTGAAGGGCGAGAAGTAGAATAAAGAACACAGCAGGAATTTAGAAGTTTTGACAACCTGGCCTCTGTCAGGTAAATCTTCATTTCTACAGAATCTATTAGAGTTCCTAGGAAGGAAATTCTTGTGAGAGGGGATAGAGAACTCTTTTCTTCGTTCACTTTCCACCCATGAGACCTCAGGAATGCCAGAACAATGTTCGAATGGAACCTAGCGATTTGAAAATTCGATGCCTGTATTAGAATGTCGTCCGACGCCTGTATCAGAATGTCGTCTAGGTAAGGGGCTACTGTTATACCCCGCGGCTTTAGGACCGCTATGAGTGACCCTAGAACCTTCGTAAAGATTCTTGGTGCCGTAGCTAACCCAAAGGGAAGAGCCGCAAACTGGTAATGCCTGTCTAGGAAGGCAAACCTGAGAAACCAATGATGATCTCTGTGTATCGGAATGTGAAGATAAGCATCCTTTAAGTCCACAGTAGTCATATATTGACCCTCCTGGATCATAGGTAGGATGGTTCGAATAGTCTCCATCTTGAAGGATGGGACCCTGAGAAATTTGTTTAGGATCTTGAGATCTAAGATTGGTCTGAAAGTTCCCTCTTTCTTAGGAACTACAAACAGATTTGAATAGAAACCTTGCCCCTGTTCCTCTTTTGGAACTGGGTGGAACACTCCCATAACTAGGAGGTCTTGAACACAATGTAAGAATGCCTCGCTCTTTATCTGGTTAGCAGATAATTGTGAGAGATAAAATCTCCCTTTTGGGGAAGAAGCTTTGAACTCCAGAAGATATCCCTGGGACACAATTTCCAACGCCCAGGGATCCTGGACATCTCTTGCCCAAGCCTGGGCGAAGAGAGAAAGTCTGCCCCCTACTAGATCCGTTTCCAGATCGGGGGCTGACCCTTCATGCTGTTTTAGAGGCAGCAGCAGGATTTTTGGCCTGCTTTCCTTTGTTCCAAGCCTGGTTAGGTCTCCAGACCGGCTTGGACTGGGCAAAATTTCCCTCTTGTTTTGTATTAGAGGAAGTTGAAGCTGCGCCACTCTTGAAGTTTTCGAAAGGAACGAAAATTAGTCTGTTTGGTCCTTAATTTGTTGGACCTATCCTGAGGAAGGGTGTGACCTTTTCCTCCAGTAATATCAGAAATGATCTCCTTCAGTCCAGGCCCGAATAGGGTCTGCCCCTTGAAGGGAATGTTGAGAAGCTTAGACTTTGAAGTAAAGTCAGCTGACCAGGATTTGAGCCATAGCGCCCTACGCACCTGAATAGTAAAACCTGAGTTTTTAGCCGTTAGCTTGATTAAATGAACAACGGCGTCAGAAACAAATGAATTAACTAGCTTAAGAGCTTTAAGCTTGTCAAGGATATCATCCAATGGGGTTTTTACCTGTAAAGCCTCCTCTAGAGACTCAAACCAGAAGGCCGCAGCAGCAGTGACAGGGGCAATGCATGCAAGGGGCTGAAGAATAAAACCTTGTTGAATAAAAATTTTCTTAAGGTAACCCTCTAATTTTGTGTCCATTGGATCTAGAAAAGCACAACTGTCCTCGACAGGGATAGTTGTACGCTTCGCTAGGGTAGAGACTGCTCCCTCCACCTTAGGGACCGTTTGCCACAAGTCCCGTGTAGCGGCATCTATAGGAAACATCTTTTTAAAAACAGGAGGGGGAGAGAACGGTACACCTGGTCTATCCCATTCCTTAGTAATAATTTCTGAAAACCTCTTAGGTATTGGAAAAACATCAGTGTAAACAGGCACTGCATAGTATTTATCCAATTTACACAATTTCCCTGGGACTACAATGGCGTCACAGTCATCCAGAGTTGCTAAAACCTCCCTGAACAACACGCGGAGGTGTTCAAGCTTAAATTTAAATGTAGACATATCAGAATCAGGTTGAAGTGTCTTCCCTGAGTCAGAAAAATCACCCACAGATAGAAGCTCTCCTGCTTCGGCTTCTGCACATTGTGAGGGTATATCAGACATAGCTACTAAAGCGTCAGAGAGCTCTGTATTTGTTCTAGCCCCAGAGCTGTCTCGCTTTCCTTGTAACCCTGGCAGTTTGGACAATACCTCTGTAAGGGTATGATTCATAACTGCCGCCATGTCTTGTAAAGTATACGCAATGGGCGCGCTAGATGTACTTGGCGTCCCTTGAGCGGGAGTTATAGGCTCTGACACGTGGGGAGAGTTAGTCGGCATAACTTCCCCCTTGTCAATTTCCTCTGGGGATAAATCTTTTAAAGCCAGAATATGGTCTTTAAAATTTATAGTAAGATCAGTGCATTTGGTACACATTCTAAGAGGGGGTTCCACAATGGCTTCTAAACATAATGAACAAGGAGTTTACTCTATGTCAGACATGTTTAACAGACTAGTAATGAGACCAGCAAGCTTGGAAAACACTTTAATTAATGTGAAAAAGCAGAATATAAAAAAACGGTACTGTGCCTTTAAGGGAAAAAAACAAACACAAAAACTGCAAAACAGTGAAAAAAAGCAGTTAACTCTACGAAATTTTTACAGTGTGTATAATAGACTAAAATAGCATTGCACCCACTTGCAAATGGATGATTAACCCCTCAGGCTCAAAAACGAAGCAGAAAAACGGTAAAACCATTATAAGAGTCACAAGCAAACTGCCACAGCTCTACTGTGGCTCCTACCTGCCCATAAAACGACTTTTGTAGGCACAAAAACCCTTTACAGGGGACGAACCTAGATGTCTCAGAATGTAAAAACTACTGTGCAATTAGAGCGCGAAAATAGGCCCCTCCCACCATGCACTTAAAGTGAAAGGGCCATAATAATTACTCCTAGGAGAAATCTAGTCAGCCATGTGGAGAACTAGGCCCCAAATAAAGATTTATCACCCTCAGTAAAAAACGTTTTTTATATATCATGCAATTGTTTTACATACTAAGAAGTAATAAGAGCAAGTAACATGAATATTACCCTTTACTGCAAGCATGATGCCAGTCATTTGTTAAATCACTGTAATCAGGCTTACCTTAAATATATCAGGCACTGTCAGCATTTTCTAGACCTTATCATCTCTCTAGAAAAAAATATACTGAACATACCTCGGAGCAGTTAATTCTGCAGGCCGTTCCCCCAGCTGAAGTTTTCCCATACTCTTCAGTTATGTGTGAGAACAGCAGTGGACCTTAGTTACAACCTGCTAAGATTATCAAAAACCTCAGGCAAAACTCTTCTTCTAATTTCTGCCTGAGGTAAAAACAGTACAACGCCGGTACCGTTTAAAAATAACAAACTTTTGATTGAAGATAAACTACACTAATTCACCACATCTCTCTTGATACTTCCTTTCTTGTCGAGAGCTGCAAGAGAATGACTGGTAGTGGCAGTTAGGGGAGGAGCTATATAGACAGCTCTGCTGTGGGTGATCCTCTTGCAGCTTCCTGTTGGGAAGGAGAATATCCCACAAGTAATGGATTAATCCGTGGACTTGATACACCTTACAAGAGAAATTCATTTCGCATAACAGTTGAGCTCTAAACCAATAGAGTTTAAAATAATCCACTTAAGAAGTGGAGTTTTTCATGTAGTTCAATGAAATTTAGGCATAATACCCTTCACACGTACGTACGTACGTACATACATACACATTTGACCTCCCAGTTCTGCCCCTTGTCATTTTATATGCATAGCATTTTCATTTGCTTTGTTATACACACTATCACTACTAGAAATTACCTGGGTTCTATTGGGGCAGATGATCCTCATTTTAAAGCAACATTAAAAACGTTTAGATTGTAATATAAAATTATAAATCGTATATTTAAAAAAAAGCTCTGAAATATACTTTAATTATTTATTTTGTCCCCTTTTCCTATAATTCCATTCTGAATTTGTGATCTTATAAGTTCCTTTTAAAAATAGAAGTGCAGAACATTATTCCACACAGCCATTTGCTGCACACTCTAGTGACCTATTTATAATTGTCCCTAATTGGCGACAGGAGAGGTAACCTAAGTTACAACATGGCAGCTCCAACTGTGTTATAGACATTAAAACTTAACACTTATTTTGTCAATATTTAAACAGCTAATCAAACTTTAAAAAATGCATCTACAATTATTCTCAGACTAATCTTTTCTTTGAATGCATCATTCTATCTAGCATGTATTTAGTGTTTAATGTTGACAAAATAATATTAATATATATATATGTGTGTGTGTGTGTGTGTATTTATGTGCAAATTCACATATACACTTAAACACACATGTATACAGTTATATACACATAGCTAAACTTTTAAGCCCTTCCCAGATAAATACGTGAAAAAAGTGGGTCATGGGTAGAAATGAGGAAAACATCTTATTGTTGGTCAAGCATAGAAAATAAAACAGAATAAAAAAAATTATACATGTAGAGTATCGGTCAGGCGCGTTTCAGCTCACGCCTTCATCTGTATCCTGAATGTATCATATAATGTAGATAGATAGACATGTATATACCCTAAGGGTATAGCTGCTTGGATAATCCGCTAATTAAATGATCATTAACAACAAACTAAGGGACCTTCCCCTAAAGATTAACCCTTAATAAACCTTATATAGGTAGACAGAGGTACTAGTTCAAAATCCCATATTAACATAAGCTGGTATACATGAACATTATTAGTGCGTAAAAGGTGCAAATATGTACATAAATATAGCTTAAAGAAAAACATGGACAAAAATTATCATATAAACCCTTAATAAAGCAAACATTGGGAAGTTTGCATATTTATTGTTATTATCATTTGGCTAGATTATGAGTTTTGCGGTATGAGTGAAAAAGCAGCGTTAAGGCTCTTTTTCAATACCGCTGGTATTACGAGTCTTGAAGGTATATCTATACCGCACAGTTTTTTGGCCGTAACGCAACGTAACTACCGCAGCTTTCAAAAAGTCCTTTTTCAATGGGACTTCCACAGCACCAGTATTACGAGGCTGCCTTTGAGGCCAAAAAGTGAGCGGTACAGCCAATACCGCCAAGATCCATACCGTAAACTGAAAGTCAGTAGTTATGGGTTTTACGCTACAAAGCCGTAACATAAAACTCATAACTAAAGTGCTAAAAAGTACACTAACACCTATAAACTACCTATTAACCCCTAAACCGAGGCCCTCCCGCATCGCAAATACTAAAATAAAATTATTAACCCCTAATCTGCCGCTCCGGACATCGCCTCCACTATAATAAACATATTAACCACTAAACTGCAGCCCCCAACACCGCCGACATCTACATTATACTTATTAACACTTAATCTGCTGCCCCTAACATCGCCGCCACCTACCTATACTTATTAACCCCTAATCTGCCGCCCCCAATGTCGCCGCCACCTACATTACACTTATTAACCCCCAATCTGCCGCCCCTAACATCGCCGCCACTATACTAAAGTTATTAACCCCTAAGTCTAACCCTAACACCCACTAACTTTAATGTAATTATAATAAATCTAAATAAAACCTACTATTAATAACTTAATAATTCCTATTTAAAACTAAATACTTACCTATAAAAAAAAAACCTAAGCTAGCTACAATATAACTAATAGCTACATTGTAGCTATCTTAGGTTTTATTTTTATTTCACAGCTAAGTTTGTATTTATTTTAACTAGGTAGACTAGTTAGTAAATAGTTATTAACTATTTACTAACTACCTAGCTAAAATAAAAACAAATTTACCTCTAAAATAAAACCTAACCTGAGTTAAACTAACACCTAACCTTACATTACAATTAAATAAATTATATTAAATACAATTAACTAAATTACAACAAAAAAAACACTAAATTACACAAAATAAAAAAGAAATTATCAAATATTTATACTAATTACACCTAATCTAATAGCCCTATGAAAATAAAAAAGCCCCCCCAAAATAAAAAAAAACCTAGCCTACAATAAACTACCAATGGCCCTTAAAGGGCCATTATACACTAATTTTTTCTTTGCCTAAATGTTTTGTTTATGATCTATTTATAAAGCCCATAAAGTTTTTTTTTTTTAAAAATGTATAATTTTGCTTATTTTTAAATAACATTGCTCTGATTTTCAGACTCCTAACCAAGCCCCAAAGTTTTATTTGAATACTGTCAGCTACCTTCTCCAGCTTGCTCCTGTTTGTGTAAAGGGTCTTTTCATATGCAAAAGAAGGGGGAGGGGGGGAGTGTCTTATTTCCCACTTGCAGTGGGCCTTTTCAACAGAGCTGAACTGAAAGCTTCTAAGTACGTTTTTAAACCATTTTATACTGGATTTTTATATCAGTATCTGTGCATCTTATTCTTTATAGTAGTGTCTATTACATGCAGTTATATGAAAATGAGTGTATACTGTCCCTTTAAAAGGGCCTTTTGCGGGGCATTGCCCCAAAGAAATCAGCTCTTTTACCTGTAAAAAAAAATACAAACAACCCCCTAACAGTAAAACCCACCACCCACACAACCAAAAACCCCAAAAAAACCTAACTAAAAAAACCTAAGCTCCCCATTGCCCGGAAAAGGGCATTTGTATGGGCATTGCCCTTAAAAGGGCATTTAGCTCTTTTTCCACCCAAACCCTAAGCTAAAAAAAAAAAACACCCAATAAACCCTTAAAAAACCTAACACTAACCCCCGAAGATCCACTTACAGTTTTTGAAGACCCGACATCCATCCTCAATGAAGCTGGGAGAAGTCTTCATCCAAGCAGCAAGAAGTCCTCAACGAATCCGGGAGAAGTCTTCATCCAAGTGGCAAGAAGTGGTCCTCCAGACGGGCAGAAGTCTTCATCCAGACGGCATCTTCTATCGTCATCCATCCAGCGCGGCTCCATCTTCAAGACATCCGGCGCGGAGCATCCTCTTCTCTTGACGGCTCTTTTCGAATGAATGTTTCTTTCCAAGAAAGTTGGAAATTAATGTTTCTTTCCATCTTTTCTTCCAAGATGGCGTCCCTTGAATTCCGATTAGCTGATTGAATTCTATCAGCCAATCGGAATTAAAGGTGAAATAATTCTATTGGCTGATAAAATCAGCCAATAGGTTTGAGCTCGCATTCTATTGGCTGACTGGAACAGCCAATAGAATGCGAGCTTAATCCTATTGGCTGATTGGATCAGCCAATAGGATTGAAGCTCAATCCTATTGGCTGATGGATTTTTTCACCTTTATCTCTTATTGGCTGATAGAATTCTATCAGCCAATCGGAATTCAAGGCATGCCATCTTGGATGACGTCACTTAAAGGAACCTTCATTTGAGAAGAGCCGTCAAGAGAAGAGTATGCTCCGTGCCGGATGTCTTGAAGATGGAGACGCTCCATGCTGGATGGATGAAGATAGAAGATGCCGTCTGGATGAAGACTTCTGCCCGTCTGGAGGACGACTTCTTGCCGCTTGGATGAAGACTTCTTGCCGCTTGGATGAAGACTTCTCCCGGCTACGTTGAGGATGGATGTCCGGTCTTCAAAAACTGTAAGTGGATCTTCGGGGGCTAGTGTTAGGTTTTTTTAAGGGTTTATTGGGTGAGTTTTATTTTTAGCTTAGGGTTTGGGCGGAAAAAGAGCTAAATGCCCTTTTAAGGGCAATGCCCATACAAATGCCCTTTTCAGGGCAATGGGGAGCTTAGGTTTTTTTAGTTAGGATTTTATTTGGGGGGGTTGGTTGTGTGGGTGGTGGGTTTTACTGTTGAGGGGGTGTTTGTATTTTTTTTACAGGTAAAAGAGCTGATTTATTTTTTTATTTTGGGGGGGCTTTTTTATTTTCATAGGGCTATTAGATTAGGTGTAATTAGTTTAAATATTTGATCATTTCTTTTTTATTTTGTGTAATTTAGTGTTTGTTTGTTTTTGTAATTTAGTTAATTGAATTTAATTAATGTAATTTAATTAATTGTAGTCTAAGGTTAGGTTTTAGTGTAAGACAGGTTAGGTTTTATTTTACAGGTACATTTGTATTTATTTTAGCTAGGTAGCTAGTAAATAGTTAATAACTATTTAGTAACTATTCTACCTAGTTAAAATAAATACAAACTTGCCTGTGAAATAAAAATAAAACCTAAGATAGATACAATGTAACTATTAGTTATATTGTAGCTAGCTTAGGGTTTATTTTATAGGTAAGTATTTAGTTTTAAATAGGAATTATTTAGTTATTAATAGTAGGTTTTATTTAGATTTATTTTAATTACATTAAAGTTAGTGGGTGTTAGGGTTAGGTTTAGGGGTTAATACCTTTAGTATAGTGGCGGCGATGTTGGGGCGGCAGATTAGGGGTTAATAAGTGTAGGTAGGTGGTGGCGATGTCGGGTGGCGGCAGATTAGGGGTTAATAACTGTAATGTAGGTGGCGGCAATGTCGGGGGCGGCAGATTAGGAGTTAATAAGTGTAATGTAGGTGTTGGCGATGTCGGGGGCAGCAGATTAGGGGTTAATAAGTGTAGGTAGGTGGCGGCGACATTAGTGGCAGCAGATTACGGGTTAATAAGTATAAGTAGGTGGCGGCGATGTTAGGAGCGGCAGATTAGGGGTTAATAAGTGTAATGTAGGTGGCAGCGATGTCAGGGGCGGCAGATTAGGGGTTAATAAGTGTAATGTAGGTGGCAGCGATGTCGGGGGCGGAAGATTAGGGGTTAATAAGTGTAATGTAGGTGTCGACGATGTCGGGGGCGGCAGATTAGGGGTGTTTAGACTCGGGTTTATGTTAGGGTGTTAGGTGTAAACAGAACTTTTGTTTCCCCATAGGAATCAATGGGGCTGCGTTACAGAGCTTTACGCTGCTTTATTGCAGGTGTTAGGCTTTTTATTAGCTGGCTCTCCCCATTGATGTCTATGGGGAAATCAAGCAAAAGCATGTAAAACCAGCTCACCGCAGCGCTGGTATTGGATTGTGGTATGGAGCTCAATTTTGCTTTATGCTGCAATATTGCCTGCTAACGCCGGGTTTTTGTAAACCTGTAATACCGGCGCTGTAGGGAGGTGAGCGGTGACAATAACTTGCAAGTTAGTACCGAGCAGCTCTTACCGCAAAACTCGTAATCTAGCCGATTATTAGTAATTCTTTTACTCATTTGTACAAAGGAGCAAATTCCAGGGAGTGAAACAAATCATAATAAATCGAAATGATAAGCCTTGTTACCCTCTTATAGGAAGGGGAGAAAATCGTGAGACCCCCAGAGAAGCAAAAAATGGCTGAAATACCAAATAATTATTGCTAACTTGTGAAAATAAAAATGAGATCTCATAACAGTCCCCCAACTACTAAGGGGTATATAATATGGCATGCAAAGTCTAATTTCCTAGGAACGAGCGCCTGAGTCACATATGTAAAGAATTCCGAAAGAAAGGGGTTAATCATGTAAATTATAAACTGAAAATATTGTTCATGTAAGCTTAGTTAAATAGGCTTTGAAAACAATAGATAAAAATATAGCTGCAAGCAGCGATAGAGGTGGCCATGCGCTTTGACATTGCAATGACATACAAGCAGCTAAGTCACAATATAAAGCTTTATAGAAGTTTTTACAATTCTTACATTAGCAGTTGCAAAGATAACACGTTTTCGAAATTTTTGCGTTTTTCAAGATGGCTGCCCCACTATAGGACCAATACTTTCATCACAATCAGATGTAACTCTATGTGACAATATATGGTTATACAGCAAATTTCACAGCTTTAACATAAGCGGTTCGAAAGAAAACACATTTTCAAAATTTTCGCGTAAACCAATATGGCTGCCACAGCTTGTGACCAATTCCTTCAACATGAACAACTGTGACTCTAGGTCACAATATAAGGTTATACAGCAAGCTTCACAGTTCTAACATAAGCAGTTGCAGAGAAAATAGATTTTCAAAATATTCGCATAAAACAAAATGGCTGCCAGATCATATGATATAAAGCCACCATATTATGCACAATAATTGTCACTATAGATTTCAATAAACATGGCAAAAATAAAGCATTTTTGTAAAACGGTTTTTGTTTTATTATTAATTTAAATATATCGTTAAGCAATTTTGAACAATTCAAAATGGCTGCCAAACCACATGACGTATCAACTTCTCTTGAACAAATCTGAATGTTACTCATAAGATAACTCTATAAACAAAATTTCGAGTCTGTCCCATAAGCGGTTTCGGAGAAGAAGATTTTTATAGTTTTTAAAAATGGAGCATACGAAACAAAATGGCCGCCAAGCTATGCAATGTATGGCTTTCAAATTGCACATATTAATGCTCACTATAGACCTCTACAATTTGCAGAAGTTTCATGAAAATTTGCAAATGTTTTATTTCACGAAGGCGATTGCGCAATGCGAATTTTAACTGCAATATTGTCTTTAAGGGTTATGACTATGTGTAATCATGTGTCTATTACACTGTAATATTGTTAAACATTGTAAAAGTAATGTATAAAGTGCAAAATTACGCAAATTAAATGGCGATAAAAAGGTTAATGTCTCACAGCAGCCATGTTGATTATGGAAAAATCGCAATTTTAACAATCTTGGTAGAGGACCTTGCAAGGGGCATACGTGCAACATTGCGCTTTATTGCACTGAGCGGTTTAAGAGAAGAAGATGTTTGAAGATTTTCGCAAAATGCAAGATGGCTGCCACATCATGTGACCGAGGCACTTCTCTTGAGCAACAGCAAATCTAGGTCATAGTAGCACTAAGCACAGCAAGTTTCAAAGTTGTAACATAAGCAGTTCCAGAGCTAAAGATTTTTAAGCGTTTGTCGAAATTTGTCGCAAAAAGCAATATGGCTGACAGAGCATGTGACCTATGAGTTCAATTTTGCATGAGATGTAGCAGAGCAATAGGATGTACCAGCATACCTGATTTCAAGAGCTTTGCACAAGCAGTTAAGCAGTTATGGGCAATTGAATAAAAAGCTTGGCGGAATAAAAAGAATAATAATAAATATAGCTGCAAGCAGCAATAGAGGTGGCCAGCGCTTTATTTTTGCAATGCCATATAAGTAGTTATGTCACAAAATAAAGTTATATAACAACTGTTTACAGTTCTAACATAAGCATTTCGAAAAAAAAAAAACATTTTCGAAATGTTTGTGTTTTTTTAAAATGGCTGCCACACCATATGACCTATACTTTAATCATGTGTCTATTACACTGTAATATTGTTAAATATTGTAAAACTAATGTATAAAGTGCAAAATTACGCAATTAAATGGCGATAAAAAGGTTAATGTCTCAAAGCAGCCATGTTGATTATGGAAAAATCGCAATTTTACCAATCTTGGTAGAGGACCTTGCAAGGAGCATACGTGCAAAATTGCGCTTTATTGCACTAAGCGGTTTAGGAGAAGAAGATGTTTAAAAATTTTCACAAAATGCAAGATGGTTGCTACATCATGTGACCAAGTCACTTCTGTTGAGCAATGGAAAATCTAGGTCATAGCAGCACTAAGCACAGCAAGTTTCAAAGTTGCAACATAAGCAGTTCCAGAGCTAAAGATTATTAAGCAGTTCTCGAAATTTGTCGCAAAAAACAATATGGCTGCGTAACCTTATGACCTATGAGTTCAATATTGCATGAGATGTAGCATTGCAATAGGCTGTACCAGCATACCTGATTTCAAGAGTTTAGCATAAGTAATTTGTGTTTTGTGAGCAATTGACTCAAAAGAGGAAGTATTGAATTACAAATGATTACGATAAACATAAAACCGATATTGCTGCCGCATCATGTGACTGATTTTCTCCTAATGAGCAATTATGAATATAGGTAACAATATAAGACTTTATAGCAAATTTCACAGTTCTTACATAAGCGGTTGCAGAGAAAATAGACTTTCGGAATTTTCGCGTAAACCAAGATGGCTGCCCATTCGTAAGATATACAGCCTCCATATTATGCACAATAGTGCTCACTATAGATGTCAATAAACATGACAAAAATAAAGCATTTTTGAAAAACTGTTTTTGTTTTATTATTAATTTAAATATATCGTTAAGCAATTTTGAACAATTCAAAATGGCTGCCAAACCACATGACGTATCAACTTCTCTTGAACAAATCTGAATGTTAGTCATAAGATAACTCTATAAACAAAATTTCAAGTCTGTCCCATAAGCGGTTTCAGACAAGAAGATTTTTATAGTTTTTAAAAATGGCGCATACGAAACAAAATGGCTGCCAAGCTATGCAATGTATGGCTTTCAAATTGCACATACTAATGCTCACTATAGACCTCTACAATTTGCAGAAGTTTCATGAAAATTTGCAAATGTTTTATTTCACGAAGGCGATTGCGCAATGCGAATTTTAACTGCAATATTGTCTTTAAGGGTTATGACTATGTGTAATCATGTGTCTATTACACTGTAATATTGTTAAATATTGTAAAACTAATGTATAAAGTGCAAAATTACGCAATTAAATGGCGATAAAAAGGTTAATGTCTCACAGCAGCCATGTTGATTATGGAAAAATCGCAGTTTGAACAAACTTGGTAGAGGACCTTGCTAGGAGCATATGTGCAAAATAGCGTGTCATTGCACTAAGTGGTTTAGGAGAAGAAGATGTTTGAATATTTTCGCAAAATGCAAGATGGCTGCCATATCATGTGACCAAGGCACTTCTCTTGAGCAATAGCAATTTCAGGTGATAGTAGCACTAATCACAGCGAGTTTCAAAGTTGTAACATAAGCAGTTCCAGAGCTAAAGATTTTTAAGCGTTTGTCAAAATTTGTCGCAAAAAGCAATATGGCTGCCAGAGCATGTGACCTATGAGTTCAATTTTGCATGAGATGTAGCACAGCAATAAGCTGTACCAGCATACCTGATTTCAAGAGCTTTGCAAAAACCGTTAAGCAGTTATGGGCAATTGAATACAAAGCTTGGCGGAATAAAAAGAATAATAATAATAATAATAATAATAATCCGAACAATAACAATAGGTTGTCCTGCAACTTCGTTGCATGGCCACCTAATAACCAGATGCGTAGTAACTGGTTGTTGCAAATGATCAGCTAAATGTTGAATAGAGAATTGAAAGGTAGGTCAAATTGGGAATGTTGAATATATATAACTGTTAGATCGTTGTGTAAACAGAAGAGAACACTTGAAAGTGAATAAACTGATTGGGTAAGCCCTAGGTCCAAACATTGATAATATCGGAATCAATGTGGAAACCTAGGGGTACCCTTGTTCTTAGCGTAAATATCCAGAACGCCTCCCTTTTCGAAAAGGATGGCATCCAGATTACCCCCCCCCCCTTAGAGGACGGCGGATCTGCTCTATTACGAGCAATTTGAAGGTATGGACCTCACAATCATGTTTGACTATAAAGTGTTCTGCTAAAGCTGAGCATGGAGTTATAGAAGAAAGCAAAATTTATGCTTACCTGATAAATGTATTTCTTTTTTGACACAATGAGTCCACGGATCATCTTAATTACTAATGGGAATACCTCTCCTGCCCTGCACCACAGCTGTTAAATAGCTCCTCCCTTCCCTCCCACTCCAGTCATTCAACTGAAGTTAAAGAGAGAAAGGAAGAACAAGGTGCAGAGGTGTCTGGAGTTTATAACATACAAATAACCTGTCTAAACAACAGGGTGGTGGACTCATCGTGTCAAAAAAGAAATAAATTTATCAGGCAAGCATAAACTTTGTTTTCATTTTAATGACACAATGAGTCCACGGATCATCTTAATTACTAATGGGAACCAATACCCAAGTTAGAGTACACAGATGATATGGGAGGGACAAGACAGGGAACCTAAACGGAAGGCACCACTGCTTGAAGAACCTTTCTCCCAAAAACGGCCTCGGCCGAGGCAAAATTGTCAAATTTGTAGAACTTTGAAAAGGTTTGATGAAATGACCAAGTTTCAGCCTTGCAAATCTGTTCCACAGAAGCTTAATTCTTGAATGCCCGTGAGGAAGCAACAGTCCTTGTGGAATGAGCCGTAACTCTCTCTGGAGGCTGCTGTCCAGCAGTCTCATATGCAAAATGTATGATAATCTTCAGCCAAAAAGAAAGGAAAGTAGCCGTAGCTTTCTGTCCCTAACGTTTTCCTGAGAAAACCACAGACAAAGCAGAAGACTGACGAAAATCCTTAGTCGCCTGCAGGAAAAACTTTAAAGCCCGAACTACGTCCAAATTGTGCAGAAGTCGTTCCTTCTGAGTGGTAGGATTAAGACACAAGGAAGGAACAAAAATCTCCTGATTAATGTTCCGATCAAAAACAACCTTAGGAAGAAATCCTAATTTAGTACGTAAAACTACCTTATCTGAATGAAAAATAAGGTAAGGGGACTCATACTTCAATGCTGAGAGCTCTGACACTCTACGAGCAGAATAAACAGCTACAAGACTAAAACTTTCCAAGATAAATTAATATTCAAGGAATGCATAGGCTCAAATGGAGCCCCTTGCCGCACTTTGAGAACCAAACTAAGACTCCATGGAGGAGTAACTGACTTAAACCCAGGCCTGAACCTGATCAAAGCCTGACAAAAGGATTGCAACATCTGCCAAATGCTTGTGTAACAAAATATAAAAGGCAGAAATTTGACCCCTTAGGAAACTTGTAGGTAATTCTTTCTCCAAACCCTCTTGGAGAAAATACAAATTCTAGTAAACCTAACTCTACTCCAAGAGTAGCCCTTGAATTCAGCGTTCAATTTCCAAGCAGTCAGTTTCAGAGAAACTAGAGTTGGATAAAGGAAGGGTCCTTGAAGTAGAAGGTCCTTCCTCAACTGACATTTCCAAAGTGGCAGAGATGATATGTCCACCAGATCCACATACCAAATCCTGCGAGGTCAAGCTGGTACAATGAGGATCACGAGGCCCTCTCCTGCTTGATTCGAGCAATGACTCGAGGAAGAAATGCAAACGGAAGAAATAGGTATGCTAAACTGAAGGTCCAAGGCGCCGCCAGGGCATCTATCAGTACCGCCTGAGGGTCCCTGGACCTTGACCCATACCTCGGAAGCTTGGCATTCTGTCGAGATGCCATGAGATCCAGTTCTGGCTGACCCCATCTAAGAATCAGACTGAAAAACACTAACGGATGGAGTTCCCACTCCCCCGGATGAAAAGTCTGCCTGCTCAGGAAGTCCGCCTCCCAGATGTCCAACCCTGGGATGAGGATCGTCGACAGACAGCAAGAGTGTGCTTACGCCCACTGAATTATTTTGGTTACCTCTATCATTGCTAAGGAACTCCTCGTTCCCCCTCGATGATTGACGTAAGTTACCGAAGCTATGTTGTTCGACTGGAACCTGATAAACTGGAACTAGGCTAACTGGGGCCAAGTCAGAAGAACATTGAAGATCGCTCTCAGCTGCAGAATGATTATGGGTAGAACAGACTCTGACTGAGTCCAAACTCCCTGATTCTTTAGGGAGCCCCAGACTGCTCCTCAACCTAGAAGGCTGGCATCTGTCGTCATAATCACCCAAGATGGTCTGCGAAAGCAGGTTCCCTGGGGGAGATGATCCAGAGACAACCACCATTGAAGAGAATCCCATGTCTCCTGCTCCAGTATTATTTGAGAAATCAAGTCCGCATAATCTTCGTTCTATTGTTTGAGAATGTTTAACTGCAGAGGTCTGAGGAGAAACCGAATAAACGGGATGATGTCCATTGCCGCCACCATCAGCCTGATACCTCCATGCACTGAGCCACTGATGGTCAAGGAGTGGACTGCAGAACTAAATCAGAATCCACATCTTGAATTCCTGACTTCTGTCAGAAATAACTACCTTGATAGGGAATCTAATGTTCCTAAGGAAGATACCCTTGTGTTTGGAACTATGCAGCTAAATTTAAAATTAAATTCCAACCGTGAGATCACAGGAAGGAAGACAATATTGTCATAAAGAATCCTGCTTGTAGAATGGATGGCGCCTGGACCAGGATGTCGTCCAGATAGGGCGCTACTGCAATGCCTCATAACCTGAAGCACCGTCAACAGCGAACCCAGAACCCTTGAAAAACCTCTGGGTGCTGTAACAAGACCGAAAGGAAGAGCCACAAATTGGAAGTGTTTGACTAAAAGGGTAAACCCTAAAAACTTGTGATGATCCTTGTGAATAGGGAAATGTAGGAACGCGTCCTTTAATTCCACTGTTGCCATGAATTGACCCTCTTGGGCCCAAGGAAGAATGGAACTAATAGTTTCCATCTTGATTAGAGTCATGAATAAAAATAGTCTGTAAATTACCTCATGGGAACCACGAACAGAACGGAGTAGAAACCCAGACCTCGTTCCTGCTTTGGAACAGAAACTATCACTCCCAGGTCGGAGAAGTTCCAAGTGTAAGAACGCCTCTCTTTCTGTCTGGTCTGCAGAAGATCTTGAAGGCAGAACTTGCCACTGGGAGGAAAAATCTTAAACTCCAGTTTGTATCTATTTTTTGAACGAAGAACGAAAGCCTCAGAGGGATGAAAGGCTGAGTGGACCTTTGATTCAACAGCAGGCCTTCTTGAACTGCATTCCCCTATTCCAAGACCGATTGGGTCTCCAGGAAGGCTTGGATTGCTCCTGCTTGGAAGAGGGGGTGGAAGAATCTTCCTCGAAATTTCGATAGGAAACAAAATTACTCTGACGTCCGATTTATTTCTCTTATCCTGAGGGAGGGAAAAGTCCTTATCTCCCGTAATATCAGAGTTATCTCCATCAAACCAGGTCCAAACAAGGTCCCTTGTAAGGAATCCCCAAAGTTTATCCCTTGTAAGGAATCACCAAAGTTTAGACTTAGATGAGACATCCGCAGACCAGGATTTTAACCCTAATGCTCTGCGGGTCAATATAGGAAGCTGTCAGTATATTTATAAGAATCTTAGTAGTGCTATCCAAATAATAAATCAGTTTATGGCAGGGTTACAAACACAATATAAAAAAAAAAAAAATAGAAACCCTAATTAACCATGCATCTACTAGACCATACAATTAATATAAATACCTGAATTCTTTTATTTAGTTAATATCCATGAACATATTGAACTATATTTGCAATAAAAGGAAACTAAATAAAAGTTTATATGCGTTAAAACCAACTCTTAAGATATGCTATCCTTCTTACAAAACCCAGAAAAATATACCTTCACAATTCAGCCTTTTATTTATTTAACACAATGGGACTAAAAACCTTTAACATCTAAGCAATACAATTCTAAACAGTGTTTATAAAACAATAGGATAATATATATATTCTGCTATTTAACTGCAATTTATCCTAATACAAAATTAACTGACAATATCAGAACTTGCATAGATGAGTTACTTGGTCAATCAGACGCAGATTTAAACAATATATGTATATAGGCTGTGAAATGCTAACTTGAGAAAAACACACTGCTTCTTTAAATCTATTAAATACAAATTAACTATGCATATAACTTATCTTACAAAACCTTGAATACGTTACCAAAGTAAAAAGCAGTCGATATCCGATATTCCTTGGTAGGAATTATTTTACCTCAGATCACCAATAAGTGTATATCGCAATCAATGAGAAGGGTAGATTAGCTTTGCTCAAGTAAAGTGGTATCTCACACCCAGCGGGAACCAGTTACAAGTTTTAGCTTCAGCAGAAAATCTGTCCCTTTCTCTCCATTGCATTCACTTTTTATTTGGTTTTCCCATCATTGGTAAATTGTGGGTGGCCCTGCGGGAGCTGACCTTCCCATTGGTTATCTGGGAAGTCTAAATCGGATTGGCCCTTGGAAATTTCATTTTTAACAGCCAGAGAGAACCTTCTGGCTGTAGTTCTCGCAACATAACACCAGGTGGCAGCACAAACAGACACAGCAACATTTGAAACAACTTAAGTCAGTATTTCTATGAAATGGTTATTAATTTTATCATAATTTACTGCGACAACTTTTCATAATATTTGTTTTGGATAAGTTATATCTTAATGAATTTTCTGATCATTTTGATATGAAACATCACATATCTAACATTATATTAAAATAACTTATATTTCATAGTTATATCACATCAAATATATATCTCATAGTCATATCACATCAAAGTAACTTCCATATTTTCATCTCACTATATTTTAAAAGATGTATGTGAAACTTTATAAACATTTATTTGTACGTTTATATGATATGACTTAATTCATTTCATGCGGCATTCCGTCTCTTTCTAAGATTGATGCTCATGACCAATGGTTGTCTGCAATAAAAATAGAAATAATTATTAGAGATGATCCAAGCATTAATATGTGTATGGTCCATAAGTATTTATTTATATTCTTAAAAACACAGAGGCTAAGTAAGATCTTTTATGTTTTCAAAACATATATATCATTTCTATGTATATCTGAATTTATTTCCTATATAAATATCCCCTGCAGCAATTATCTATTTAATACAATGTGCTTAATTTCAATATATATATCATGAACCATTCTAAACATACATGGAAAACTGGCATTGTTCCCCTTGCAAAATGTATTTAATTTTATTTGTGTCACCTTCCCCCAAGATGGGGTTTTTGCAGTACGTCTTCAAATAGAGATTCAGTGAGATAGAACTGTTGTATCACACGTGTCAAATTCCAAAGGGGTCCTTGAACACATTCTTTTCTCACCTCACCAAATGTTCTGAAGTTATAAAAATCTGCATATATAGTCAAATGAATAGGGTCACTGAGCTATTTCCTTTAGAAAAGAAATGTTTGTGTGTTTTACACTACAGGGGTCGTGCTTCAAAAAGGCTCTACTGATCGTCAATCCTGATAGACGTGTATTAGAAGCTGTGTTCAACAACTCATGTTCAATTAATCCTGAGGTCTCATCTAACATATACAGTGTATAAAATATACATATATATATATATATATATATATATATATGTACACATATGTAATATTCATCATAATATTCATATACTCTGACATAAATCCCCCTTCCAACTTCAAATAGATGTAGGAC
The DNA here is from genome assembly GCF_027579735.1 of Bombina bombina. Classification (NCBI taxonomy): domain Eukaryota; kingdom Metazoa; phylum Chordata; class Amphibia; order Anura; family Bombinatoridae; genus Bombina; species Bombina bombina. Next base: position 1,354,018,563 of record NC_069499.1, on the reverse strand, counting down.
ACATGTATTTGAATTGGCTTAAAGTCAGTGGTATTTGATGAGGATCAACCGTATACCTCATAGACAGTCTCTTATGAAGAAAGTTTGTTATTTTGAGCTTTCATGTTTATCAGTTAGGCATCTTTAAATTACAGTATGTCTTTAGTGCATTTGGGGATATGACACTTCATTCTCCCTCTATGACTTGTAGTTGGGATCTGGGATGACATGCCCGCAATTGATTGATATGTACCCATTTATCTATGAAACCTTCATTTTTGGGGATCCGTATTTTATAGGCCACTGGAGATATTTTGTCAGTAATGACAAAAGGACCTTTCCATGAGGGAAGAAATTTCTTCTCCCTAACCTGATCTCTTCCAAAGTTATAAAGATAAACTTTATCATTTATTTCATATTCCTTTTTGGATGTTTTGAGATCATAATAGGTTTTCGTGGCAGTTGCGGCTCTTTCTAAATTCCTTTGAGCAAATGCAAAGGCATATTGCAGGTGCTTTCTTAGGTTTTCCACATATTGATGTGTATTGGCAGCATTTATCAAGTTTTGGTCTGATGTACGGTACAGCAGATGCTGAGGTAGAACCATTCTTCTACCAGTCATCAGTTCAAAAGGTGACATCTTGGTAGCACTACTTGGAGTTGCTCTTAATGCCATTAAGACTAGAGGTAGTTTTACATCCCAGTCTTTACCTGTTTCACTCACAAACTTTTTGAGGATTTTAACAATAGACTGGTTGTAACGCTCTACACCACCACTTGAGGCAGCTCTATAAGCAATATGGAACTTTCTTTTAACCCCTAGTATTTTCCACATTTTTGTCATCACTTCGCTAGTGAAGTGGGTCCCCCGATCTGATTCGATTCTTTGGGGCAAACCAAATCTGGAAAATACATGGTTGATGAGCAATGCTGCACATGTTTCAGCACTATTGTTAGGTGCACTAATGCACTCTACCCATTTAGTGAACAGGCATGTCACTGTTAACATGTACTTGTTACCTCTTGATGATCTTGTTACTGGACCGATAAAATCAATTTGTATATCTGACCATGGCATTACCATCCCCCTCTTCTGCAATGGTGCTCTATGCGTTGGTGCAGTGGGTTGGAACTGTGGACAGATTAAACACCCTTGACAGTAGGTTTGAACATCTTTCAACATGTGTGGCCAAAAAGCGTAATCACGCAATATTTCATATGTGAGTTTGGCACCACGATGACCAGATGTGGGAGCATCATGGGCATGTTGAAGCATTAGACCTCGGAACTTGGTGGGTACTACCCACTGCTGGATGCCAGTTTTGGAGGTTCTAATTAACAAACCATCCTGTAATTTGAATTGAGATTTAGATTTTATTAAGATTCTAAGATCTTCCTTGCCAATACAATCATCTTTTGAGATGGGGTTGCTTTCAGGATCTTCTATGTGTTTATAGAAGATGCCTACAATGGGGTCTTCTTTTTGACTAGTGATGAGGTCCTCACTAGGAGAATCCTGACTCCATTGTACCAAATTAGGCTCACTCTGTTGTTTTGCCTGGTTTCTGGTAATGGCTTCTACCTGAATTGCACCCATTAAGTGGTCAATATTAAGGAGTTCTCCAGTTATGGCTCCTTGTTTGGCTAATGAATCCGCAAGGTCATTGCCTTCCTTATCAGGACCTAGAACTCTGGAATGACCCTTGGTCTTTTTCCAGTGTATGGTTAAATCATTGGATACTACCAGATTATCAATCTCGCAGAACAACTTGCCATGCTTGACTGGTTTGTTATTGCTTTTCTGCATGCCATTTCTTTTCCAAGTTGGCAGGTATTCAACAAAACTGTCACGCACATAATTTGAGTCAGTTATGATCACAAATTCATGAATACCATGTTCAATAGCCATTTCAATGGTTTTGAAAACAGCAGTTAGTTCTGCAACTTGACTGGATCTTGGTCCAATGTTGAAACCTACAGATATATTTGAGAATCCATTTGCCCCAGTTATACCAATGCCAGCGACTAATCTGCGCTCATTATCAATAGTAGCATGGTAAGAACAACCATCAACATATACCCAAGGTAATGTTTGACAATGGTCCTCATTGTACATTTTATATGGGGAAAGCAATTGTTCTTCCAGAAAATCATCTTCTGATAATTCTTCCCCAGGATCTCTAGCAGTACAGTCGTGGAGCTCAGCAAGCCCTTGTGCGACTGGATTCTTTTTATTCTGCTTGTAGCGAATTTCTAAGGGCCAGCCTTGCAAGGAAAGAGTCCACGCTGTTATGCGGCTATTAGACAAATTCCCATCTCTTATTCTCTCACTTTGCAAATATAGCAAAGGCTGGTGGGCCGTTTCTACAATAATTTTCTCGCCCTGTATATAGCTGCGGAAATTTTGTAGAGCCCATACAGTAGATAAGAGGGCTTTTTCGCAATCGTTAAACTTTATTTCTACTGGGGATAGATTTTTGCTCGCATAAGCAATGGCTTTGTTCAAATTATCATGCTTTTGGTATAACACAGCACTCATGCTTACATCTGTGTACCCTGTTTCTAAGTAGAAAGGTTTACCACCTTCAGGGTACGCTAAGCAAGGTGCTTGAGTGAGTTTTCTCTTCAGCTCTCTGATGGCTGTCTCTTGAGACTCACTCCAGTGCCATTTCACATCCTTCTTTAGAAGAAGTAGTAGTGGTTTAGCTAATTCCGCATAATTATCAATGAATTTGCGAGAATAATTTGTCATACCCAGGAATGATCTCAATTCCTTTAAGTTAGTTGGGTTTTTAGAATTCACTATAGCTTCCACCTTTTTCTTCTGGGGATTTAATCCGTCAGAGGTAACTTCATGTCCCAAGAAGTTTACACGAGTGCGGCACCATTGAGCTTTTTGCAGGGATAATTTGACACCTGCCCTTTTAAGTTGGCTGAGGACGTGTTTAAGTTCTGTGATGTGTTTTTCAAAGTCTATGCTTTTGATTAAAACATCATCAACATAAGATAAGGTCCCCCTTTCCAGTGCGTCAGGCATAGCCTTATGCATGAATACAGCAAATTCATGTCCAGAATTTATGTATCCAAATGGAAGTCTCTGGAATGCATACTGAACCTTTTGGAAGGAGAATGCTAGCTTATATTGGTCCTCTTCATGTACCTTTATGGTCCAGTATCCCTGTGCACAATCAATGGCAGTGAATATTTTGGATCCCTGCATTTGTGCTAGGCACTGGTCAATGTATGGTACAGGCCAGCCAGACATGTATACTCGTTTGTTTAGCTGTCTTAAGTCAGCACACAAACGCCATTGTCCATTGGGTTTAAGGACACCTAGAATAGGGTTATTATAAGAGCTGTGCACCTGTCTGATAATACCTCTTTCTTCCAAATTCCTTATGATCTCTGCAAGAGAATCATATGAGGCTAAGGGAAGTCTGTATTGTTTGACAAATACAGGTGGCGCATCGGGATCTGTTTGTATTCTTGCAATGTGCAAGTCTGCAGTACCACAGTCATAAGAAACCTTAGCGAAAATATCCTTGTATTCCATTAGGAGTTCTCGCAGCTGTTGGCGTTCGTCATCGCTGGAACAGCCATTAGCTAAGGATATTTGCTCTTCGACTATTTGCTGAAATCCTGGAAAGATTTCAGGCTGTCCTATTTCATATGCTTCTTCCAGTCTAGAGGTGAGATCCCCTTGATTATAGTTTACATTGCTCCCATGACTCTGGGTATTGGGATAATCTTGCTGTTTGATTGGCTGATCAAACACTAGAGAGGCTTCTTCAATTTTACAGATGCCTTCCTCTGAGCTGAAGGGATAAATAGACTGAACATTAAATAGACCCTCTGGTATAGATGCAAAGGATTGTTCTATTAATTGTTCTTCAGTTAGGTATCCTTCAGGTATTAGCCCAATTACATTATTCTGGAATCCAAAAGTGTAATAACTTGATTCCAGTGCATATCCTATGGTAGTTCCCTTGGATAAGGTTATATCCTGTGGGGTCATGTTATGTACAATAATATGTATTGGAATAGTTCCAATATTCACCATAGGAGTGTAAGTCACTGTGACACCCAGATTTTGTATTCTATGGGAGAGGCAAATCAGTGTTTCAGAAGTTTTTAATTTCTGACCTCTCTTTACCTGTAAGGGTAAAAGAAATTTATCAGCCCCAGCAGGAATTATAACATCGCTAGATACCTGCATATTCACAGCATATGGCAATTGCTGGTTTGATTTCAGGGCTGCATTTTCATCCTGAAATACTTCAGGGTCCCCCTTTAACCTGCTCCAGAGGCAAGAATTAATCAAATCTATTTGTATGGCATATCTATGTAAGATATCATTGCCAATGTATATTTGATTATGGGGAGTATTTAAAACTAAAAACAGGTGCTTCACTGACTTATTACCGATAGAGATAGATAATAAGCACTTAGCTGTGATGTTATAGCTTTCAGACCTGTCATCCAGGCCGTTGACACTGTGGTCTTGGGGAGAAAGATATTTAATCACTTTAGGTTCAGCTATTTGCGCTAATAAACCTTCGCTTATATAGCTAGCTTCCTGTTTTAAGTTTATTTTAGCATACTTGGTTTTACCAAGGTCATGTACTTGTATAGGGATAAATAGATCCTCTTTAACTCTCTCAATCCCTGTGAGGTATTGAGTGTGGCCTCCCCCCTTAGGGATTTTATGATCCCCCTTGTGGAGTGCTATGGTTAATACATCGCCATCTAGGGAAATATTCGCTATCTTTCCAGGCGATATTTTAAAAGTATTACCATCAGAGCCACTAAAAGGAGTCTGATCATCTATTTATAGGATAGTGATTTCAGGTACAGAGTTATTCCTGAAATGAATCTCCACAGCATCTGGTTTCTCTTCTACCACGTGACAGCTATGTCGGGCGCGAGATATACCAGATTTTTCATAATTGATAGGCCGTTTAACTTGTGACCAAATTACATTATTTATGCAATCAATTATGGTGCTTAATCGTTTCAGGAGATCACTACCAATAATTAAACGATCAGTTGGCAGATCCACTATAATGACAGGGTGTCTTATGACCCTGTTCCCCAATTTAAATTTTAACCAGGCAGTACCGTAGACTTTTAGGGAGTCACCCCCAACACCTATTAGAGAACCGTCAAATTCTCTTATTTTGGGTTTGTGGGGTGTTAGCTCATTTAGCTGTGTGTAGTACCTGTGGGATAAGATAGTTGCCTGTGACCCAGTGTCAATTAATCCCTTGATAGGGTTGGAGACTGAATCTTGCAGCTCAACTAGTACATAATATCTTCCTGCAGTTTCTATCATTTCACACATAAAATTTGCATTCTTGTACATCTGTGGGTTTCGCCACGTTTTACCTGGATCCGCTGTGTCATTCGATGCAGAGGAAATTTCATACCTACCTGTTTCCCCTATGACAAGGTCAGCTGGGTTCTTGTGTACTGCATCTGTGGAAATAATGTTAAGAGAACACTGCAGAGGAAAAGTTTGGTTAATTTTTCCCGGCTGATGTCGCTCATTGACACAGCTAATTTCTAAGATCTTCCTTGCCAATACAATCATCTTTTGAGATGGGGTTGCTTTCAGGATCTTCTATGTGTTTATAGAAGATGCCTACAATGGGGTCTTCTTTTTGACTAGTGATCAGGTCCTCACTAGGAGAATCCTGACTCCATTGTACCAAATTAGGCTCACTCTGTTGTTTTGCCTGGTTTCTGGTAATGGCTTCTACCTGAATTGCACCCATTAAGTGGTCAATATTAAGGAGTTCTCCAGTTATGGCTCCTTGTTTGGCTAATGAATCCGCAAGGTCATTGCCTTCCTTATCAGGACCTAGAACTCTGGAATGACCCTTGGTCTTTTTCCAGTGTATGGTTAAATCATTGGATACTACCAGATTATCAATCTCGCAGAACAACTTGCCATGCTTGACTGGTTTGTTATTGCTTTTCTGCATGCCATTTCTTTTCCAAGTTGGCAGGTATTCAACAAAACTGTCACGCACATAATTTGAGTCAGTTATGATCACAAATTCATGAATACCATGTTCAATAGCCATTTCAATGGTTTTGAAAACAGCAGTTAGTTCTGCAACTTGACTGGATCTTGGTCCAATGTTGAAACCTACAGATATATTTGAGAATCCATTTGCCCCAGTTATACCAATGCCAGCGACTAATCTGCGCTCATTATCAATAGTGGCATGGTAAGAACAACCATCAACATATACCCAAGGTAATGTTTGACAATGGTCCTCATTGTACATTTTATATGGGGAAAGCAATTGTTCTTCCAGAAAATCATCTTCTGATAATTCTTCCCCAGGATCTCTAGCAGTACAGTCGTGGAGCTCAGCAAGCCCTTGTGCGACTGGATTCTTTTTATTCTGCTTGTAGCGAATTTCTAAGGGCCAGCCTTGCAAGGAAAGAGTCCACGCTGTTATGCGGCTATTAGACAAATTCCCATCTCTTATTCTCTCACTTTGCAAATATAGCAAAGGCTGGTGGGCCGTTTCTACAATAATTTTCTCGCCCTGTATATAGCTGCGGAAATTTTGTAGAGCCCATACAGTAGATAAGAGGGCTTTTTCGCAATCGTTAAACTTTATTTCTACTGGGGATAGATTTTTGCTCGCATAAGCAATGGCTTTGTTCAAATTATCATGCTTTTGGTATAACACAGCACTCATGCTTACATCTGTGTACCCTGTTTCTAAGTAGAAAGGTTTACCACCTTCAGGGTACGCTAAGCAAGGTGCTTGAGTGAGTTTTCTCTTCAGCTCTCTGATGGCTGTCTCTTGAGACTCACTCCAGTGCCATTTCACATCCTTCTTTAGAAGAAGTAGTAGTGGTTTAGCTAATTCCACATAATTATCAATGAATTTGCGAGAATAATTCGTCATACCCAGGAATGATCTCAATTCCTTTAAGTTAGTTGGGTTTTTAGAATTCACTATAGCTTCCAACTTTTTCTTCTGGGGATTTAATCCGTCAGAGGTAACTTCATGTCCCAAGAAGTTTACACGAGTGCGGCACCATTGAGCTTTTTGCAGGGATAATTTGACACCTGCCCTTTTAAGTTGGCTGAGGACGTGTTTAAGTTCTGTGATGTGTTTTTCAAAGTCTGTGCTTTTGATTAAAACATCATCAACATAAGATAAGGTCCCCCTTTCCAGTGCGTCAGGCATAGCCTTATGCATGAATACAGCAAATTCATGTCCAGAATTTATGTATCCAAATGGAAGTCTCTGGAATGCATACTGAACCTTTTGGACGGAGAATGCTAGCTTATATTGGTCCTCTTCATGTACCTTTATGGTCCAGTATCCCTGTGCACAATCAATGGCAGTGAATATTTTGGATCCCTGCATTTGTGCTAGGCACTGGTCAATGTATGGTACAGGCCAGCCAGACATGTATACTCGTTTGTTTAGCTGTCTTAAGTCAGCACACAAACGCCATTGTCCATTGGGTTTAAGGACACCTAGAATAGGGTTATTATAAGAGCTGTGCACCTGTCTGATAATACCTCTTTCTTCCAAATTCCTTATGATCTCTGCAAGAGAATCATATGAGGCTAAGGGAAGTCTGTATTGTTTGACAAATACAGGTGGCGCATCGGGATCTGTTTGTATTCTTGCAATGTGCAAGTCTGTAGTACCACAGTCATAAGAATCCTTAGCGAAAATATCCTTGTATTCCATTAGGAGTTCTCGCAGCTGTTGGCGTTCGTCATCGCTGGAACAGCCATTAGCTAAGGATATTTGCTCTTCGACTATTTGCTGAAATCCTGGAAAGATTTCAGGCTGTCCTATTTCATATGCTTCTTCCAGTCTAGAGGTGAGATCCCCTTGATTATAGTTTACATTGCTCCCATGACTCTGGGTATTGGGATAATCTTGCTGTTTGATTGGCTGATCAAACACTAGAGAGGCTTCTTCAATTTTACAGATGCCTTCCTCTGAGCTGAAGGGATAAATAGACTGAACATTAAATAGACCCTCTGGTATAGATGCAAAGGATTGTTCTATTAATTGTTCTTCAGTTAGGTATCCTTCAGGTATTAGCCCAATTACATTATTCTGGAATCCAAAAGTGTAATAACTTGATTCCAGTGCATATCCTATGGTAGTTCCCTTGGTGGGGTCATGTTATGTACAATAATATGTATTGGAATAGTTCCAATATTCACCATAGGAGTGTAAGTCACTGTGACACCCAGATTTTGTATTCTATGGGAGAGGCAAATCAGTGTTTCAGAAGTTTTTAATTTCTGACCTCTCTTTACCTGTAAGGGTAAAAGAAATTTATCAGCCCCAGCAGGAATTATAACATCGCTAGATACCTGCATATTCACAGCATATGGCAATTGCTGGTTTGATTTCAGGGCTGCATTTTCATCCTGAAATACTTCAGGGTCCCCCTTTAACCTGCTCCAGAGGCAAGAATTAATCAAATCTATTTGTATGGCATATCTATGTAAGATATCATTGCCAATGTATATTTGATTATGGGGAGTATTTAAAACTAAAAACAGGTGCTTCACTGACTTATTACCGATAGAGATAGATAATAAGCACTTAGCTGTGATGTTATAGCTTTCAGACCTGTCATCCAGGCCGTTGACACTGTGGTCTTGGGGAGAAAGATATTTAATCACTTTAGGTTCAGCTATTTGCGCTAATAAACCTTCGCTTATATAGCTAGCTTCCTGTTTTAAGTTTATTTTAGCATACTTGGTTTTACCAAGGTCATGTACTTGTATAGGGATAAATAGATCCTCTTTAACTCTCTCAATCCCTGTGAGGTATTGAGTGTGGCCTCCCCCCTTAGGGATTTTATGATCCCCCTTGTGGAGTGCTATGGTTAATACATCGCCATCTAGGGAAATATTCGCTATCTTTCCAGGCGATATTTTAAAAGTATTACCATCAGAGCCACTAAAAGGAGTCTGATCATCTATTTGTAGGATAGTGATTTCAGGTACAGAGTTATTCCTGAAATGAATCTCCACAGCATCTGGTTTCTCTTCTACCACGTGACAGCTATGTCGGGCGCGAGATATACCAGATTTTTCATAATTGATAGGCCGTTTAACTTGTGACCAAATTACATTATTTATGCAATCAATTATGGTGCTTAATCGTTTCAGGAGATCACTACCAATAATTAAACGATCAGTTGGCAGATCCACTATAATGACAGGGTGTCTTATGACCCTGTTCCCCAATTTAAATTTTAACCAGGCAGTACCGTAGACTTTTAGGGAGTCACCCCCAACACCTATTAGAGAACCGTCAAATTCTCTTATTTTGGGTTTGTGGGGTGTTAGCTCATTTAGCTGTGTGTAGTACCTGTGGGATAAGATAGTTGCCTGTGACCCAGTGTCAATTAATCCCTTGATAGGGTTGGAGACTGAATCTTGCAGCTCAACTAGTACATAATATCTTCCTGCAGTTTCTATCATTTCACACATAAAATTTGCATTCTTGTACATCTGTGGGTTTCGCCACGTTTTACTTGGATCCGCTGTGTCATTCGATGCAGAGGAAATTTCATACCTACCTGTTTCCCCTATGACAAGGTCAGCTGGGTTCTTGTGTACTGCATCTGTGGAAATAATGTTAAGAGAACACTGCAGAGGAAAAGTTTGGTTAATTTTTCCCGGCTGATGTCGCTCATTGACACAGCTAATTTCTAAGATCTTCCTTGCCAATACAATCATCTTTTGAGATGGGGTTGCTTTCAGGATCTTCTATGTGTTTATAGAAGATGCCTACAATGGGGTCTTCTTTTTGACTAGTGATCAGGTCCTCACTAGGAGAATCCTGACTCCATTGTACCAAATTAGGCTCACTCTGTTGTTTTGCCTGGTTTCTGGTAATGGCTTCTACCTGAATTGCACCCATTAAGTGGTCAATATTAAGGAGTTCTCCAGTTATGGCTCCTTGTTTGGCTAATGAATCCGCAAGGTCATTGCCTTCCTTATCAGGACCTAGAACTCTGGAATGACCCTTGGTCTTTTTCCAGTGTATGGTTAAATCATTGGATACTACCAGATTATCAATCTCGCAGAACAACTTGCCATGCTTGACTGGTTTGTTATTGCTTTTCTGCATGCCATTTCTTTTCCAAGTTGGCAGGTATTCAACAAAACTGTCACGCACATAATTTGAGTCAGTTATGATCACAAATTCATGAATACCATGTTCAATAGCCATTTCAATGGTTTTGAAAACAGCAGTTAGTTCTGCAACTTGACTGGATCTTGGTCCAATGTTGAAACCTACAGATATATTTGAGAATCCATTTGCCCCAGTTATACCAATGCCAGCGACTAATCTGCGCTCATTATCAATAGTGGCATGGTAAGAACAACCATCAACATATACCCAAGGTAATGTTTGACAATGGTCCTCATTGTACATTTTATATGGGGAAAGCAATTGTTCTTCCAGAAAATCATCTTCTGATAATTCTTCCCCAGGATCTCTAGCAGTACAGTCGTGGAGCTCAGCAAGCCCTTGTGCGACTGGATTCTTTTTATTCTGCTTGTAGCAAATTTCTAAGGGCCAGCCTTGCAAGGAAAGAGTCCACGCTGTTATGCGGCTATTAGACAAATTCCCATCTCTTATTCTCTCACTTTGCAAATATAGCAAAGGCTGGTGGGCCGTTTCTACAATAATTTTCTCGCCCTGTATATAGCTGCGGAAATTTTGTAGAGCCCATACAGTAGATAAGAGGGCTTTTTCGCAATCGTTAAACTTTATTTCTACTGGGGATAGATTTTTGCTCGCATAAGCAATGGCTTTGTTCAAATTATCATGCTTTTGGTATAACACAGCACTCATGCTTACATCTGTGTACCCTGTTTCTAAGTAGAAAGGTTTACCACCTTCAGGGTACGCTAAGCAAGGTGCTTGAGTGAGTTTTCTCTTCAGCTCTCTGATGGCTGTCTCTTGAGACTCACTCCAGTGCCATTTCACATCCTTCTTTAGAAGAAGTAGTAGTGGTTTAGCTAATTCCGCATAATTATCAATGAATTTGCGAGAATAATTTGTCATACCCAGGAATGATCTCAATTCCTTTAAGTTAGTTGGGTTTTTAGAATTCACTATAGCTTCCACCTTTTTCTTCTGGGGATTTAATCCGTCAGAGGTAACTTCATGTCCCAAGAAGTTTACACGAGTGCGGCACCATTGAGCTTTTTGCAGGGATAATTTGACACCTGCCCTTTTAAGTTGGCTGAGGACGTGTTTAAGTTCTGTGATGTGTTTTTCAAAGTCTGTGCTTTTGATTAAAACATCATCAACATAAGATAAGGTCCCCCTTTCCAGTGCGTCAGGCATAGCCTTATGCATGAATACAGCAAATTCATGTCCAGAATTTATGTATCCAAATGGAAGTCTCTGGAATGCATACTGAACCTTTTGGAAGGAGAATGCTAGCTTATATTGGTCCTCTTCATGTACCTTTATGGTCCAGTATCCCTGTGCACAATCAATGGCAGTGAATATTTTGGATCCCTGCATTTGTGCTAGGCACTGGTCAATGTATGGTACAGGCCAGCCAGACATGTATACTCGTTTGTTTAGCTGTCTTAAGTCAGCACACAAACGCCATTGTCCATTGGGTTTAAGGACACCTAGAATAGGGTTATTATAAGAGCTGTGCACCTGTCTGATAATACCTCTTTCTTCCAAATTCCTTATGATCTCTGCAAGAGAATCATATGAGGCTAAGGGAAGTCTGTATTGTTTGACAAATACAGGTGGCGCATCGGGATCTGTTTGTATTCTTGCAATGTGCAAGTCTGTAGTACCACAGTCATAAGAATCCTTAGCGAAAATATCCTTGTATTCCATTAGGAGTTCTCGCAGCTGTTGGCGTTCGTCATCGCTGGAACAGCCATTAGCTAAGGATATTTGCTCTTCGACTATTTGCTGAAATCCTGGAAAGATTTCAGGCTGTCCTATTTCATATGCTTCTTTCAGTCTAGAGGTGAGATCCCCTTGATTATAGTTTACATTGCTCCCATGACTCTGGGTATTGGGATAATCTTGCTGTTTGATTGGCTGATCAAACACTAGAGAGGCTTCTTCAATTTTACAGATGCCTTCCTCTGAGCTGAAGGGATAAATAGACTGAACATTAAATAGACCCTCTGGTATAGATGCAAAGGATTGTTCTATTAATTGTTCTTCAGTTAGGTATCCTTCAGGTATTAGCCCAATTACATTATTCTGGAATCCAAAAGTGTAATAACTTGATTCCAGTGCATATCCTATGGTAGTTCCCTTGGTGGGGTCATGTTATGTACAATAATATGTATTGGAATAGTTCCAATATTCACCATAGGAGTGTAAGTCACTGTGACACCCAGATTTTGTATTCTATGGGAGAGGCAAATCAGTGTTTCAGAAGTTTTTAATTTCTGACCTCTCTTTACCTGTAAGGGTAAAAGAAATTTATCAGCCCCAGCAGGAATTATAACATCGCTAGATACCTGCATATTCACAGCATATGGCAATTGCTGGTTTGATTTCAGGGCTGCATTTTCATCCTGAAATACTTCAGGGTCCCCCTTTAACCTGCTCCAGAGGCAAGAATTAATCAAATCTATTTGTATGGCATATCTATGTAAGATATCATTGCCAATGTATATTTGATTATGGGGAGTATTTAAAACTAAAAACAGGTGCTTCACTGACTTATTACCGATAGAGATAGATAATAAGCACTTAGCTGTGATGTTATAGCTTTCAGACCTGTCATCCAGGCCGTTGACACTGTGGTCTTGGGGAGAAAGATATTTAATCACTTTAGGTTCAGCTATTTGCGCTAATAAACCTTCGTTTATATAGCTAGCTTCCTGTTTTAAGTTTATTTTAGCATACTTGGTTTTACCAAGGTCATGTACTTGTATAGGGATAAATAGATCCTCTTTAACTCTCTCAATCCCTGTGAGGTATTGAGTGTGGCCTCCCCCCTTAGGGATTTTATGATCCCCCTTGTGGAGTGCTATGGTTAATACATCGCCATCTAGGGAAATATTCGCTATCTTTCCAGGCGATATTTTAAAAGTATTACCATCAGAGCCACTAAAAGGAGTCTGATCATCTATTTGTAGGATAGTGATTTCAGGTACAGAGTTATTCCTGAAATGAATCTCCACAGCATCTGGTTTCTCTTCTACCACGTGACAGCTATGTCGGGCGCGAGATATACCAGATTTTTCATAATTGATAGGCCGTTTAACTTGTGACCAAATTACATTATTTATGCAATCAATTATGGTGCTTAATCGTTTCAGGAGATCACTACCAATAATTAAACGATCAGTTGGCAGATCCACTATAATGACAGGGTGTCTTATGACCCTGTTCCCCAATTTAAATTTTAACCAGGCAGTACCGTAGACTTTTAGGGAGTCACCCCCAACACCTATTAGAGAACCGTCAAATTCTCTTATTTTGGGTTTGTGGGGTGTTAGCTCATTTAGCTGTGTGTAGTACCTGTGGGATAAGATAGTTGCCTGTGACCCAGTGTCAATTAATCCCTTGATAGGGTTGGAGACTGAATCTTGCAGCTCAACTAGTACATAATATCTTCCTGCAGTTTCTATCATTTCACACATAAAATTTGCATTCTTGTACATCTGTGGGTTTCGCCACGTTTTACCTGGATCCGCTGTGTCATTCGATGCAGAGGAAATTTCATACCTACCTGTTTCCCCTATGACAAGGTCAGCTGGGTGGGTTCTTGTGTACTGCATCTGTGGAAATAATGTTAAGAGAACACTGCAGAGGAAAAGTTTGGTTAATTTTTCCCGGCTGATGTCGCTCATTGACACAGCTAATTTGTCCGTTTACGGTCTGTGGGGAGATAACATGATTAGTATCATTGATATTTATTACTACATTTTGTATATCTCTCCCCTCCCCTTCAGGTGATACTGCAGTATTTATGACTGTGCCTGTGGTCCACTGCTGACCACTGGCTGTACCCCTAAAAAAGTATTGTTCGGTTGCTGAGCTGTAGATTTTTGACTCATATTAGCGATTTGTTCGCTCAACCGATTTAATTGGGTAAACAGCATATCTACCTGATTGTATAAGTTACCTCTACCCCTGGGCCTATCTCTTGGTGCCCCATTGTACTGATTCCTGGACCATTGGGTTCCCTCAGAATCAGGGCCACTATTTCTATTCTGGCGTGGTTGCCCCTAGGGTTCAGCTTGTTCAGCATTAGTACTTTGGGGAGCATTATATACCTGGGGTGTCTGGTTACCCTGAGAATATCTTCGCCGTTTATTGTATCTACCCTTGCGCGGATACCAATTATTTGGTGAGTATTCTCTTCGTGAGTAATTGTTCACCTGATTATGTCCCCCACTTTGGTTATAGTCTCCCTGCGCCTCAACCTGTGTAGGGGGAGGGGCAGAATTGAACCTCTGTGGAGATGGCCTGTTTTGACTTGCCACCTCTGCATAAGTTCTGTTTTTAGACTCCAAATTGAGGGGTTTAGGTGACACCCTAGTTTCTGCTACAATTTTGGGTTTTGATTCCTTTTTCACCCCCTGTTCACTAGACTGCTGAATAGAGTATAACTTCGTACTCTCTTTGATCAGCCATTCCAATGAGCAGTCCTCATCAAAATCTCTAGCTAAGTTGATTTTGATGGGTGTAAGCAATGCTTCAAAAAATAAATTTACAAATTCTGAGCCATCAAATCTGGGATTATCTTCAGCCATACTGTACGCATTTTTCAATACAGAAAGGAATTCGACTGGACTCTGATTTGCACGACACTTTAAACCATATACCGCTATTTTCGCTGCAGTTTTAGTGCGATATTGCCCGAATTCTTTTCTGCATTGTTGTTTTACCCCATTCCAGGAATGAATATTCATATCCTTTAGTGAGGCAAAGAATTTGTGATGCTTACTGTCAAATACCCAAGGTAGAAATTCAATTTTCAATTTCTCACTTGTAACATTCATTATAGCTAACGCATTTTCAAAAGCCTGTAAATGATCAATTACAGATGTTGTTCCCTTATTGGAGAATATAGGTACTGCGCGTTGTACGAAGGTGATTATTTTATGGGAATCATAGACTTTATCAGACTTATTTTGGGATTCTCTGTTAGAGTTTCCCTCCCCCGCATCAGCTGCGCTACAGCAATCCTCTGGATTTGCATCATGAGGTGACTGCCTATTTGGGAAATCTACTTCTGACCCGTTAGGGGTCATTTGTCTATGTTGTTCTATATATTTTTGTACCTCGTCCCTGACGCGTTCGCTAAAGGAATTAGCATTATCTGCATTATTCTCACTGCTAATATAGGGGTTCTCATTATGGCGATATGACCTTTTTAAATCGCTTAATTCTCTCTGGCTTTGCGCAAGCTGTTTATTTAAATCTTGTATCTGCGCGATTAAGTCCATATTATGCTTATCTAAGGCGGCTAGGTTTTGGGCAAATTCATCCATTTTATTTTTAGCTATTTTTAAACCCTCTTCGCGTCTGCGCGAGGAACGAATACTATTTTCTAGCTCCTGTATTTGCAATCGTTTGTCTGTGACACAAAACGACATTTCGTCAATTATGCATATTAAAAGGGGCCAGGATTTTAGTATTAGTTCGTCTCGCTTTTTGGGAGCTTTGCATTGATTAATCATTAATAATTCCTGGAAGAATTCATTCTCTTCATTCCACATATTATTATTAACGGTAATATTTTTAGCCCTAGTTTCAAGCGTATCCATAAAATCATTTAATTCACCCGCAATATTAAACTTCCCTTTAAGGTAACTTAAGATATCTTTCTTAAGGACCTGACCTTTAGTAATAGGTATGGTTATGGGACCAATTTCATTGCTATGTATAGAATTAAATGAGTCACTTCTGGCTACAGACATTATTATATTGGTTTAGTACTTAGTTAAACTAAAACGCTAATACAATTTTTGCCAATAAAAAGAGAGAAGGAAAAATTTTATATTTCAAAAAAAAAAATATTATTAATTTTGAAATATGAAAAATTAATATTCCGAAATATGAAAAAATAATATTTTTGATTAACTTTGAAAATATGAAAAATCAATATTTTTGATTAATTTTGAAATATGAAAAATTAATATTTTTATACATTTTTCAAAATTAATCTTTAATAATATTTCAAGATATTAATACAATCTCGAAATATGAAAATTAATATTTCAACTTTTCAAAAAAAATTATATCTTCAAAATATTAATATCGAAATATGATTTTTTTTTTTTCCTCTCTTTTATAATAATTTCTATTTACTTACAAATATATTATATCAATTATGATGGAATATTAATAAATCTCAGAAAAAGTGCCTCCAATTATTATGTCAGTATATTTATAAGAATCTTAGTAGTGCTATCCAAATAATAAATCAGTTTATGGCAGGGTTACAAACACAATATAAAAAAAAAAAAATAGAAACCCTAATTAACCATGCATCTACTAGACCATACAATTAATATAAATACCTGAATTCTTTTATTTAGTTAATATCCATGAACATATTGAACTATATTTGCAATAAAAGGAAACTAAATAAAAGTTTATATGCGTTAAAACCAACTCTTAAGATATGCTATCCTTCTTACAAAACCCAGAAAAATATACCTTCACAATTCAGCCTTTTATTTATTTAACACAATGGGACTAAAAACCTTTAACATCTAAGCAATACAATTCTAAACAGTGTTTATAAAACAATAGGATAATATATATATTCTGCTATTTAACTGCAATTTATCCTAATACAAAATTAACTGACAATATCAGAACTTGCATAGATGAGTTACTTGGTCAATCAGACGCAGATTTAAACAATATATGTATATAGGCTGTGAAATGCTAACTTGAGAAAAACACACTGCTTCTTTAAATCTATTAAATACAAATTAACTATGCATATAACTTATCTTACAAAACCTTGAATACGTTACCAAAGTAAAAAGCAGTCGATATCCGATATTCCTTGGTAGGAATTATTTTACCTCAGATCACCAATAAGTGTATATCGCAATCAATGAGAAGGGTAGATTAGCTTTGCTCAAGTAAAGTGGTATCTCACACCCAGCGGGAACCAGTTACAAGTTTTAGCTTCAGCAGAAAATCTGTCCCTTTCTCTCCATTGCATTCACTTTTTATTTGGTTTTCCCATCATTGGTAAATTGTGGGTGGCCCTGCGGGAGCTGACCTTCCCATTGGTTATCTGGGAAGTCTAAATCGGATTGGCCCTTGGAAATTTCATTTTTAACAGCCAGAGAGAACCTTCTGGCTGTAGTTCTCGCAACATAACACCAGGTGGCAGCACAAACAGACACAGCAACATTTGAAACAACTTAAGTCAGTATTTCTATGAAATGGTTATTAATTTTATCATAATTTACTGCGACAACTTTTCATAATATTTGTTTTGGATAAGTTATATCTTAATGAATTTTCTGATCATTTTGATATGAAACATCACATATCTAACATTATATTAAAATAACTTATATTTCATAGTTATATCACATCAAATATATATCTCATAGTCATATCACATCAAAGTAACTTCCATATTTTCATCTCACTATATTTTAAAAGATGTATGTGAAACTTTATAAACATTTATTTGTACGTTTATATGATATGACTTAATTCATTTCATGCAGCATTCCGTCTCTTTCTAAGATTGATGCTCATGACCAATGGTTGTCTGCAATAAAAATAGAAATAATTATTAGAGATGATCCAAGCATTAATATGTGTATGGTCCATAAGTATTTATTTATATTCTTAAAAACACAGAGGCTAAGTAAGATCTTTTATGTTTTCAAAACATATATATCATTTCTATGTATATCTGAATTTATTTCCTATATAAATATCCCCTGCAGCAATTATCTATTTAATACAATGTGCTTAATTTCAATATATATACCATGAACCATTCTAAACATACATGGAAAACTGGCATTGTTCCCCTTGCAAAATGTATTTAATTTTATTTGTGTCACCTTCCCCCAAGATGGGGTTTTTGCAGTACGTCTTCAAATAGAGATTCAGTGAGATAGAACTGTTGTATCACACGTGTCAAATTCCAAAGGGGTCCTTGAACACATTCTTTTCTCACCTCACCAAATGTTCTGAAGTTATAAAAATCTGCATATATAGTCAAATGAATAGGGTCACTGAGCTATTTCCTTTAGAAAAGAAATGTTTGTGTGTTTTACACTACAGGGGTCGTGCTTCAAAAAGGCTCTACTGATCGTCAATCCTGATAGACGTGTATTAGAAGCTGTGTTCAACAACTCATGTTCAATTAATCCTGAGGTCTCATCTAACATATACAGTGTATAAAATATACATATATATATATATATATATATATATATATATATATATATATGTACACATATGTAATATTCATCATAATATTCATATACTCTGACAAAGCTTGAAATCTTAACTTCCCCTGAAGGCAAGCATCTGTAGAGAATAAGTTGGATAACTTCAAGGCCCTTATCCAGTCCTGGATATATATATATATTTTATGCTGCCACACTAGTAATGTAAATACTGCATGTAGTCATTGTAAACCCTGGTGTACATACATTATTTTACCTCCTAGGGAACCGTCAGCCAAGACTCCTCAATAGAGTCTGGCACAGAAAAGAAAACATCCATTAAAGTTAGGAGAAAAAGTGGTACCCAGTTTCTGGTACCAAATAATACGTACACCATGGAGGGCACATTAAAAAACTTGTATAGCTTTACTGTACTGATTAGGGTTGACTACGTCAGTAATGTTGGAGTCGTTCAGGATAGTTAGAACCTCCTTAGGTAACAAATGGAAGTGTTCAAGCTTAAACTGAAAGAAACAACTTCAGTATTAGATAAAGGTATTACCCAGAGTCTGAGATTTTTTTTTCCTTTATATACTACCGAAGTATCTTCCTCTACAGGCTTCAGGGAAGGAACATTCGGAATAGCTACTACTGTATCTGATTAAATACACTTCCCCAAGCATTTTCCCTGTAGCATAGGAAAAACAGACAATGCAACGGATATCGCTAAGGACATTAGAGAATCGATGTCTTGCAAGTAACTCCAAATGGAGTTAGTGAGGAATCGCAGGGCACTGCATATGTGGGCTTTAAAATTTTATTGACACTTGAGGAGAAATTTTTTTAATCCCTATAGTAAAGTTCTCACAACATAAGGAACAAAAAAAGGGATTGGAGGTTCCACATTTGTTACAAAAAACATGAGGTGACACTCTATAGGGTCTCTTAGACCAACCTGACTCACATATGAAGCATATTCAAATAAGTCTTAACTTTTTTAATTAAATTGAAGCTCAATGTTCAAGTGCCTTTAAAGATGTTTAATTAGCCAGGAAGGCACTGTGACATGAATGCGAGCCAATAGGATTGGGCTTGCATTCTATTGGATGATTGGAACAGCCAATAGAATGCCAGCTCAATCCTATTGCCAATAGGATTTTTTCTACCTTAATTCCGATTGGCTGATAGAATGGTTGTGTGGGTGGTGGGTTTTAATGTTGGGGGGGTTGTAATTTTTTTTACAGGTAAAAGAGCTGATTACTTTGGGGCAATGCCCCGCAAAAGGCCCTTTTAAGGACTATTTGTAATTTAGTGTAGGGTAGGGCTTTTTTTTTTATTTTGGGGGGGCTTTTTTATTTTGTTAGGGGGATTAGATTAGGTGCAATTAGTTTAAAAATCTTGTACTTTGTTTATTATTTTCTTTAATTTAGTGTTTGTTTTTGTACTTTAGATAAAATTTTTTAATTGTATTTAATTGTATTTAGTTTAGGGAATTTATTTAATTACAGTGTAGTGTTAGGTGTAATTGTAACTTAGGTTAGGTTTTATTTTACAGGTATATTTGTATTTATTTTAACTAGGAAGTTATTAAATAGTTAATAACTATTTAATAACTATTCTACCTAGTTAAAATAAATACAAAGTTGCCTGTAAAATAAATATAAACCCTAAGATAGCTACAATGTAACTATAAGTTATATTGTAGCTATCTTAGGGTTTATTTTACAGGTAAGTATTTAGTTTTAAATAGGAATAATTTATTTAATGAAAGTAATATTTATTTAGATTTATTTAAATTAGATTTAAGTTAGGGGGTGTTAGGGTTAGACTTAGGTTTAGGGGTTAATAAATTTAATATAGTGGCGGCGACGTTGGAGGCGGCAGATTAGGGGTTAATAAATGTAGGTAGGTGGCGGCGGTGTAGGGGGACATATTAGGGGTTAATAAATATAATGTAGGTGGCGGCAGTGTAGGGGGGCAGATTAGGGGTTAATAAATATAATGTAGGTGGCGGCGGTGTAGGGGGGCATATTAGGAGTTAATAAATATAATGTAGGTGGCGGCGGTGAAGGCGGGCAGATTAGGGGGTTAATAAATATAATGTAGGTGGCGGCGGTGTAGGGGGCGGCAGATTATGGGTTAATAAGTATAATGTAGGTGGCGGTGGGCTCCGGAAGCAGCGGTTTAGGGGTTAATAAGTTTATTTAGTTACGGCAGGGTCCGGGAGCGGCGGTTTAGGGGTTAATAAGTTTATTTAGTTGCGGCGGGGTCCGGGAGCAGCGGTTTAGGGGTTAATACGATTATTTAGTTGCGGCGGGGTCCAGGAGCGGCGGTTTAGGGGTTAATACATTTATTAGAGTTGCGGCGGAGTCCGGGAGCGGCGGTTTAGGGGTTAATACATTTATTAGAGTTGTGGCGGGGTCCAGAAGCGGAGGTTTAGGGGGTAAACAGTATAGTATAGTGTGGGTGTTCAGTGACAGGGTACCAAGAAAGCTGTAAAAAAGCCGAAGAGCAGCGAGATCAATGACTGTTAGTTAACAACAGTCCGCTGCTCATCGCACCGTACTTGGTGCGCGGCTTCTTGACAGCTTTTTTGATCATTTTGGAGAACATATTCAGGTCCGCGGCAGCAATGTAAGGCGATCTTATTGGTGCCGTCGAATGCAAGTCAGTTGACGGCTTGATAAATAGATGCCTATGAATCAAATTATACACGCTTATGCTGTTATAATATTCTTTAAAAAGATCATAAAATATATACCCTTAAAATTAACTTTACTTACAATAATCGCATTAAAATACCACAATAAAATACCATAGGTTGTATATATTATTAATGCAAACAGCCAATTTATGTGCCAATATCTCTGACCTGAAATAACCTCTTATTTAGCTACAATAAGACGAATTCTAAAATATATATATAGCTGCAAATAACTTAATACACACCAGAGAGATTTACTTACAATAATAAGCCTGACTTAGAGATATGAAATACAAAGGACCTTTATCTAGCAAATAAATTACTTAGCACTAAATATGAATAGTTTTAAACTACACAGGACTATGGATATAAGCTTAAAATACAAAGTGCCCTTTTAAAAATACTAACATCAATTAGCAACAATGAATGTATTTGCTTTAAAATATTAAATTATAGTCACTACCATACGTTACAACATAACCAAATGATTATTCAGTTTCCAGAATTTCTTGTTGGTCATCTAGAAGGATTTATCCACTATGAGTAAAGGTACAGGCCTCAAAATTGTTAATCTTCCTTTGTTCAAGAAAGTGTCCCAAAATGGCAGAGAATATACCTGACACAAAGCCTGTGTATTTTCCTCTCCAAAACTTATGCTCCTCTGAGTATGTTTGTATATTCCATTATCAGTTCAGCTTGAGTGACAGGTTCTTCAGATAGGAAAACTCTTTACACAGGCCTCCTTTAAAATGGATAATTGGGACATTCTGGCTTGTAATGTGTATTCTAGTCACAGCAGGGGGGTTTGTGTTACCCAGCCCAGACCATCTGGCAGAGAGAACTGTAATTTATAGTAAATAAAACTGATGCAACCAGTTTCATATATAACGAACCCTTTGGTCTTATCATGCATAAATAATATATACAGTATCTCACAAAAGTGAGTACACCCCTCACATTTTTGTAAATATTTTATTATATCTTATAATGTAACACTGAAGAAATTACACTTTGCTACAATGTAAAGTAGTGAGTGTACAGCCTGTATAACAGTGTAAATTTGCTGTCCCCTCAAAATAACAACACATAGCCATTAATGTCTAGACCGTTGGCAACAAAAGTGAATACACCCCTAAGTGGAAATGTCCAAATTGGGCCCAATTAGCCATTTTCCCTCCCTTGTGTCATGTGACTCGTTAGTGTTACAAGGTCCCAGGTGTATATGGGGAACAGGTGTGTTAAATTTGGTGTTATCGCTCTCACACTCTCTCATACTGGTCACTGGAAGTTCAACATAGCTCCTCATGGCAAAGAACTCTCTGAGGATCTGAAAATAGGAATTGTTGCTGTCGGTGCTCAGACCATATGCCGCACACTGCATCAAATTGGTCTGCATGGCTGTCATCCAAGAAGGAAGCCTCTTCTAAAGATGATGCACAAGAAAGCCCGCAAACAGTTTGCTGAAGACAAGCAGACTAAGGACACGGATTACTGGAACCATGTCCTATGGTCCGATGAGACCAAGATTAACTTATTTAGTTCAGATGGTGTCAAGTGTGTGTGGCGGCAACCAGATTAGAAGTACAAAGACAAGTGTGTCTTGCCTACAGTCAAGCATGGTGGTGGGAGTGTCATGGTCTGGGCCTGCATGAGTGCTGCCGGCACTGGGGAGCTACAGTTCTTTGAGGGAACCATGAATGCCAACATGTACTGTGACATACTGAAGCAGAGCATGATCCCTTCCCTTCGGAGACTGGCCGCAGGGCAGTATTCCAACATGATAACGACCCCAAACACACCTCCAAGATGACCACTGCCTTGCTAAAGAAGCTGAGGGTAAAGGTGATGGACTGGCCAAGCATGTCTCCAGACCTAAACCCTATTGAGCATCTGTGGGGCATCCTCAAATGGAAGGTGGGGGAGCGCAAGGTGATGTCGTCATGGAGGAGTGGAAGAGGACTCCAGTGGCAACCTTTGAAGCTCTGGTGAACTCCATGCCCAAGAGGGTTAAAGGGATAGGAAAGTCCAAATTAAACTTGCATGATTCAGATAGAGCATGTCATTTTAAGAAACTTTTAAATTCACTTCTATTTTCAAATGTGCTTCTTTCTCTTAGTATCCCTTGTTAAAAAATAAATACGCACATATCATACACTAGTGGGAGCTGCTGCTAATTGGTGCCTGCACACATTTGTCTCTTGTGATTGGAAAAATATCAGCTTCCTGTCAGTAGTGCAATGCTGTCCCTTCAGCAATGGATAACAAGAGAATGAAGAAAATGTGATAATAGAATTAAATTGGAAAGTTGTTTAAAACTGTATGTTCTATCTGAATCATAAAAGAACATTTTGGGGTTTACTATCCCTTTAAGGCAGTGCTGGAAATTAATGGTGGCCACACAAATATTGAAACTTTGGGCCCAATTTTGTTGCCAACGGTTTAGACATTAATGGCTGCGTGTTAAGTTATTTGAGGGGACAGCAAATTTACACGTCCACAAAAAAAAAGGATTTTAATTCTTTACTGATGTAATCAAACTTACAGAATATTTAAATAGTTTGGTCTATTTGATTTTTGAAGATTTGAGTAGTATTAACTTGTAGCCTTTTGTATGTTAAAGTGTCACTCAATTGTCTGGTACTTTCATGTTGATACTGAGTATAGTCCAACACCACTATAGCGCCCCCCTTGTCGGCTTCACGTATCACAATGTTGAAATTATTTTTTAATGAGTCCAATACTTGTTTTTCCAGTTTTGTAAGGTTGTAAAATATTGGATCACCATTTTGTGATATAGAGTCTTGCATGTCTTTAGTAATGAGACAAATATATGTCTTAAAACTGTGATTATTGGAAGCAGGATCAAAAGTGCTTTTAGATCTTAAAGGGTTTTATCCTTGTTCAGTCTGAGTTTTGAAAAAACAAAATTTATGCTTACCTGATAAATGTATTTATTTCTTGACAGGATGAGTCCACGGATCATCATTAATTACTGTTGGGAATATAACTCCTGCCCAGCAGGAGGCGGCAAAGAGCACGACAGCAAAGCTGTTAAATATCAGGAAGCAACAAGAAAGGAATCAACAAGGTGCAGAGGTGTCTGAAGTTTATAACATAAACCTGTCTTAAAAACAGGGTGGGCCGTGGACTCCTGGTGTCAAGAAATAAATAAATTTATCAGGTAAGCATACATTTTGTTTTCTTTCTAATGACACGATGAGTCCACAGATTATCATTATCAAGACAGGAAACCTAAACTGAAGGCACCACTGCTTGAAGAACCTTTCTCCCAAAAACGGCCTCAGCTGAGACAAAAGTGTCAAATTTATAAAACTTTGAAAAAGTGTGAAGAGAGGACCAAGTTGCAGCCTTGCAAATCTTTCCATAGAAGCTTCATTTTTGAATGCCCATGAGGAAGCAACAGCCCTCGTGAAATGAGCCGCAACTCTCTCTGGAGGTTGCTGTCCAGCAGTTTCATAAACAAAACGCATGATACTCTCCAACAACAAAGAAAGAAAAGTAGCTGTAGCTTTCGAAAGACTTACGAAAATCCTTAGTCGCCTGTAAGTAAAATTTTAGAGCACGTACCACGTCCAAATTGTGCAAAAACCGTTCCTTCCGAGAAGGATTAGGACACAAGGAAGGACCAACAATCTCCTGATTAATGTTCCAGACAGAAACTACATTAGGGAAAAACCCTAACTTGGTACGTAAAACTACCTTATCCAAATGAAAAATAAGGTAAGGTGACACATACTGTAATGCCGAGAGCTCTGACACTCTACAAGCAAAAGAAATAGGAACAAGAAACAAAACTTTCCAAGATAAAAATTTAATATCTAAGGAATGCATAGGCTCAAACAGAGCCCCTTGAAGCACCTTAAGAACTAAATTAAGACTCCAGGGAGGAGTAACTGGGTTGAACACAGGCCTGATCCTGACCAAAGCCTGACAAAACGATTGCACCTCTGGTACATCAGCCAGACGTTTATGTAACAAAATAGACAAGGCAGATATTTGACCCTTTAGGGAACTCGCAGATAATCCCGTCTCCAAACTTTCTTGGAGAAATGACAGAATTCTAGGAATCCTAACTCTACTCCAAGAGTAGCTCTTGGATTCACACCAATATAGATATTTACACGATATCTTATGGTAAATCTTTCTAGTCACAGGTTTACGAACGTGAATCATGGTCTAAATGACAGATTCCGAAAATCCATGCCTGGATAAAATTAAGCGTTAAATCCCAAACAGTAAGCTTCAGAGAAACTAGAAAGAAGGGTACTTGAAGTAGAAGGTCCTTCCTCAAAGGAAGTCTCCAAGGTGGAAGAGATGACATGTCCACCAGGTCTGCATACCAAATCCTGCAAGACCACGCCGGTGCAATAAGGATCACCTACGTCCACTCCTGCTTGATTCGAGCAATGACTCGAGGTAGAAGAGTAGAGACTTGAGGAAGAAAGCAAACAGAGGAAATAGGTAGGCAAGACTGAAAATCCAAGGTACCACCAGAGCCTCTATCAGTACAGCCTGAGGGTCCCTTGACCTCGACCAATACCTCGGAAGCTTGGAATTCTGCCGAGATGTTATGAGATCCAATTCCAACTAACCCCCTTTGAGAATCAGGCTGGAAAACACTTCCGTGTGGAGTCCCCAGGTAAAAGGTCTGACTGCCCAGGAAGTCCGCTTCCCAGAGGTCCACTCCTGGAATGTGGATCACCTACAGACAGCAATTGTGGGTCTCCGGCCCACTGAATGAACTTGGCTACCTCTGTCATGGTCAAAGAACTCTGAGTTCCTCCCTTACGGTTGATGTAAACCACTGAGGTTATATTGTCCGACTGGAACCTGATGAACCAGGCCGAAGTTAACTGAGAAGAAACAGGGATCGCAACAGTGGTATAAATGATGACCGGGAGAGATTTGCAAGTAAAATAGTTATTTATTTCATATCCAAAGCGTACACATAATGACAGGCACAGCAAACAAACCCCGCTGCAGTGGTAATATAAGCCATTTTGCCGGAATTGTACTGACATTCTGTGAGGCCCTGGACTAAAGCTCTTTATGCATACAAGTGCTCGGTGGTACAAGATTGCAGAATCATTTGCAACTGGAGATTGGGAGATCGTTCCACACCTGAAAGGGCAGTACTCTGGGTGAGTCCTTATTTGCAAGTTATTTATACTTGGAATGTGTATCGTTTGTTAAAGGTGACATCCGCAGTAGTGGGACTCTTTGATAGAGTCGGTTACACCTATGAACTTTCATATTACACTAAATTGTCTGCACAACAAGAATACTGAGCAGTCTTTTTTCTTTTGAACATTATTCGAAGTTAACTGAGGCCAGGCCAGGAGAGCATGGGAAATTGCTCTCAATTCCATAATGTGTATAGGTAGAACAGGCTCCGACTGAGTTCATGTTCACTAAGCCTATAGAGAACTCCAGACTGCTCCCATCCCAGAAGTCTGAAAACTGTTGTCACAATCACCCAGGAAGGTCTGTAAAAGCAGGTTCGCTGGGAGAGATGATCCTGAGACAAACACCAAAGTAGAGAATCCCTTGTCTCCTACTCCAGCTGTAATCGCGGAGACAGATCCACATAATCTCCGTTCCACTGCCTGAGCATGCTTAACTGCTTGATTCGAGCAATGACTCGAGGTAGAAGAGTAGAGACTCGAGGAAGAAAGCAAACAGAGGATATAGGTATGCGAGACTGAAATTCCAAGGTACCACTAGAGCCTCTATCAGTACAGCCTGAGGGTCCCTTGACCTCGACCCATACCTCAGAAGCCTGGCATTCTGCCGAGATGTTATGAGATCCAATTCCAACTAACCCCCTTTGAGAATAAGGCTGGAAAACACTTCCGTGTGGAGTCCCCAGGTAAAAGGTCTGACTGCCCAGGAAGTCCGCTTCCCAGAGGTCCACTCCTGGAATGTGGATCACCTACAGACAGCAATTGTGGGTCTCCGCCCACTGAATGAACTTGGCTACCTCTGTCATGGTCAAAGAACTCAGAGTTCCTCCCTGACGGTTGATGCAAACCACTGAGGTTATATTGTCTGACTGGAACCTGATGAACCAGGCCGAAGTTAACTGAGGCCAGGCCAGGAGAGCATAGAAAATTGCTCTCAATTCCATAATGTGTATAGGTAGAACAGGCTACGACTGAGTTCATGTTCACTGAGCCTTTAGAGAGCTCCAGACTGCTCCCATCCCAGAAGTCTGAAAACTGTTGTCACAATCACCCAGGAAGGTCTGTAAAAGCAGGTTCAGTGGGAGAGATGATCCTGAGACAAACACCAAAGTAGAGAATCCCTTGTCTCCTACTCCAGCTGTAATCGCGGAGACCTATCCACATAATCTCCGTTCCATTGCCTGAGAATGCTTAACTGCAGAGGTCTGAGATGGAAACGGACGAACGGAATGATGTCCATTGCCGCTACCATCAGCCCATTACCCTCATGCACTGAGCCACTGATGGCCGAGGAGAGGACTGAAGTTCTAGGTAGAATCTAAAATCTTTGATTTCCTGACTTCTGTCAGAAAATTTTACATTGATGAGGAAACTATTATGATTCCCAAGAAAACTACCCTTGTAGTTGGAACTAAGGAACTTTCTCCCAAATTCACCTTCCATCCGTGAGACCGTAGGAAAGATAACAATGTTTCTGTGAGTGATCTTACTTGTTGAAAGGAAGGCGTCTGAACCAGCATGTCGTCCAGATAAGGTGCCACTGCAACGCCCCGCAAAGGAGCACCGCCAGTCGGGATCCCAAAGCCTTTGAGAAAATTCCTGGGAGCTGTGGCAAGGCCAAATGAAGAGCCACAAGCTGACGAGTTTGTCTAGAAAAGCAAAACTTAGAAACTTGTGAAGGTCCCTGTGATGGAAACATGCAAGTATTTCCACTCTGGTCATAAATTGACCCTCTAGATCAAAGAAAGAATGGAACGAATAGATTCCATCTTGAAGGACGGCAATCTGAGGAATGTGTTTAGACTCTTGAGATCTAAAATTGGTGTGAAGGTTCCCTCCTTTTTGGGAACCACAAACAGATTAATATAGAACCCCAGACCCTGTTCCTGCATTAGAACAGGAACTAACACTCCAAGGTCGGAGAGGTCCCGAACACAGTGTAAGAACGCCTCTCTTTTAGTCTAGTTTACAGATAATCTTGAAAGCAGAAACCTGAACCTGGGAGGAAAATTCTTGAACTCTAGTTTGTATCCCTGGGACTCTATGTCCACCGACCAGGGATCCTGAACATCTTGAACCCAAGCCTGAGTGAAGAAGGAACGACTGCCCCCCACAAGATCCGGTCCCGGATCGGGGGCAGGTCCTTTTTAGGTTGTTTTCCCTTGTTCCAAGACTAATTAGACCTCCAGGAAGGCTTGGACTGCTCCTGCTTGGAAAAGGGAGTCCCTTGAAATTTTGATAGACGTCCCTTATGTTTATTTCTCTTATCCTAAGGGAGGAAATGTCAGAAATTATTTCCGTCAAACCCGGCCCAAACAAGGTCTTTCCCTTGTAAGGAATCGTCAAAAGTTTAGACTTAGATGACACATCTGCAGACCAAGATTTTAACTATAAAACTCTGTGGGCCAGTATGGCAACACCGGAAATCTTAGCTCCTGGTTTAATACCTGAAGGGAAGTATCAGTGATAAAGGAGTTGGCCAACTTAAGGGCCTATATCCTATCCGGTATTTCTTTGAGTGGAGTGTCTGTCCGAATAAAATCAGACAATGCATCAAACCAGTATGCTGCTGCACTAATGACAGTAGCAATACCAATGGCATGGAGTCATTGTAAACCCTGAACAACCCCTCTAACTTCTTATTCATAGGATCCGAAAGGAACAACTATCCTCTATGGGAATAGTAGTTTACTTGGCTAGCGTGGAAATTGCCCCTGTAGGTACCATCTACCAAAATTCCTTAATAGCATATGCTAAAAGAAACATCTTATAATTATAGGGAATGGAGAAAAAGGGGATACCCAGTCTCTCTCATTCCAAGTAATAATCACTGTAGCCCTATCAGGTACAAGGAATACTTCCGCCATGGAGGGCACGTTAAAAAAACTTGTTTAGGATTGACTATGACCGTAGTATCAGAGTCGTCCAGGGTAGCTAAAACGTCCTTAAGTAGAAAACAGATGGGCTAGCTTAAATCTGAAGAATAACACTCTAGCATCAGAGTAAGGGATTACACTGTCTGATTCTGAGATCTTACCCTCAGGAGATACCGGAATATCCTCTTCTCTAAACTTATGAGAGGGAAGTTCGGAATACAGTCGAGACAGAAACCATACACACTGACTTTTTAACATTTCCTTTTGCGCTCTCCGTTTAGCAAGGGAATTGGTAGGAAAAGCATGGCACTGTATTACTAATAATAAAACAATTTTTGGGACACCTGAGGAGAAAATTGCGGTACATTTTGAGCATTGTAAAAAATAAACTCCCAAACAATATTGGCTCCAAAAATTTTTTAAATTTTGTATTCCTCAAGACATGAGGAACAGACAAGGACTGGCGGACTATATAATAATTAAAACCAAAGAGATATGAAATATCTGCATCTATAACAAAGTCAAAGGCCTAGAATTAGAGTTGGGCGGTAGCCATCAAAACCAGCGTTAGAGGCTCCTAACGCTGGTTTTTACCGCCCGCTGGTATTTGGAGTCAGTCAGGAAAGGGTCTAACGCTCACTTTGCAGCCGCGACTTTTCCATACCGCAGATCCCCCTACGCCATTTGCGTATCCTATCTTTTCAATGGGATCTTTCTAACGCCGGTATTTAGAGTCATGGCTGAAGTGAGCGTTAGAAATCTAACGACAAAACTCCAGCCGCAGAAAAAAGTCAGTAGTTAAGAGCTTTCTGGGCTAACGTCGGTTTATAAAGCTCTTAACTACTGTGCTCTAAAGTACACTAACACCCATAAACTACCTATGTACCCCTAAACCGAGGCCCCCCCACATCGCCGCCACTCTATTAAAATTTTTTAACCCCTAATCTGCCGCTCTGTACACCGCCGCCAGCTACGTTATCCCTATGTACCCCTAATCTGCTGCCCCTAGCATCGCCGACCCCTATATTATATGTATTAACCCCTAATCTGCCGCCCCCGCTATCGCTGACACCTGCATATTTTTTTTAACCCCTAATCTGCCGCTCCGTACACCGCCGCAACCTACATTATCCCTATGTACCCCTAATCTGCTGCCCCTAACCCTGTAAGGTTAGGGGTGTTTAGACTCGGGGTACATGTTAGGGTGTTAGGTGCAGACTTAGGAAGTGTTTCCCAAAGGAAACAATGTAGCTGCGTTAGGAGCTGAACGCTGCTTTTTTGCAGGTGTTAGGTTTTTTTTCAGCTCAAACAGCCCCATTGTTTTCTATGGGGGAATCGTGCACGAGCACGTTTTTGAAGCTGGCCACGTCCGTAAGCAACGCTGGTATTGAGAGTTGCAGTGGCGGTAAATATGCTCTACGCTCCCTTTTTGGAGCCTAACGCAGCCCTTCTGTGAACTCTAAATACCAGCGGTATTTAAAAGGTGCGGGAGAAAAAAAGCCAGCGTAGCTAACGCACCCCTTTGGCCCCAGAACTCTAAATCTAGCCGATAATTTGTAACAGAAATAAATAGGACAAATAGAAAATTTCTCTAAAATTTTATATAGAAAACGTTACTGTTTCTTTAAAGGGACACTGTACCCCAAAATGTTATTTCGTGATTCAGATTGAGCATGAAATTTTAAGCAAATTTCGAATTTACTCCTATTATCAAATTTTCTTCATTCTCTTGGTATCTTTATTTGAAATGCAAGAATGTAAGTTTAGATGCCGGCCCATTTTTGGTGAACAACCTGGGTTGTCCTTGCTGATTGGTGGATAAATTCATCCACCAATAAAAAAGTGCTGTCCAGGGGGGCGGATCTAACCGCCTAACTGGAGAGACGTGATCTGCAGGAGCTCTCCCTTAGCTAAGGGATTTAAACCTTAAATTAGGTGACCAACTGCAGAAAAAAAGTATTTTATTTCACCCCAGATTATGCTCTAATCTGATCCCTAAGACTGGCTGAGGAGGGGGGAGGCTTTTGGAGCACACTACTGAAGACAGCTGTGCCGTTACCTACACACTCCGCTTTGCCGCCTGAGGAGGGATCTTTCATCCACCGGAGGTGCGACTCATCTACTCCAGCTGACTGCACTGTCCTGGACTATTCTCAAGCTATCTCCCTGTCTACTTACCCCTGCTGCACGGAGGGTCGGGGCTCCGCTCCGGTGCAGCAGCAGCTTAGCACCTCGTGGACACCAGCGACAAGGAAGAGGCCTGACACCTCCGGCGAGTACATCACCCCTAGCTGAAGGCCCTACACTGACACACGGTGTCAGAGATCGTCCCGGCTGTGGCTGGTTCTGGACTGTTAAGCGAGCGGACTTAAGGACACATCAAAAGCGGAGCCGCGCCACGTATCCATATATGTGGCGCGAACCTCCGCCATCTTGGGGCCTGTGACCACACACCGCCCTTGCAGCGCACCCCAGCCACCAGCGGTCTACATCTGCTCTGGTCACCGCCGAACCCCGGCAGGAATAGAGGAAGGGAGGTAAGAGAGCAGCGAAAGGGTCGATGTATAACACCTCTCCCCCAACAGTGACCGGTAACTAATTACCTCAGATCCGCATTGCGGTGCGGCCATTAGCCAGGCCGCATTCCATCTAGCCTCCTAGCAAGTGTTAACTCTGGGACACAATGTAAAGGGGGTCGTCCATCCACCACCAGCCTGTATTAACGAGGGGAAAAAACAAGGGAACAGACTCGACATATTCTATTTCCCATAGCTCTACAGAACATACTAGCCCCTAATAGCCTGTGAGTTGTGCTGCTGTCGCACAAGTGAATCCTTCCCCTTGCAACACGGAAACCTACGGGGCAGAGGATAAAAACAAAAGGCAAGATCTGCCCTGTTATTCTCAGGGAGCAACCTTACTGTTTGAACTCTATAGGGAAAGGACTTAAGTGGGAGGCAAAGTTCAAGTAAATACCAGCAGTAATAAAACAGCACCACTACTTTAATATCTCTACCAGGTCTCCTGAAAAGTGTTCAAAATGAGGTTATTGAGGGCTCTTACAACCTGTTAAAAGACGAGTGTGGCTGTTTATAATAGGCTGGTACAAAATTTTGATTCATTATGCCTTATTCTGCACGCCACGCCTAGGATCACTCCAGATGCTGCAGAGCCTTTAACTCCCCTGCGATTATACCCACTGCAAACTGTGTAGATTTACCCTCCTATAGAGAACTAACCCACCCATACCACAGATGACCACACAGAGGCATTCCTGTAAAAGAGATTTAAATCTATGTTCACTGAGGATCAGCAACTTACCCCAATTAGCCGGGGAACCTAGCGCCTATCAGGCCCCATACACCGACCTCCATTTGGTTTAACGAGGCCCTGCAGCCTGTACAGTTCATATAGGCACCCTAGTCTGTTATCTACCATTGCTGTCATACCGCTACATCAGTCCTAGACCCTGTGTCTGACTTTATTCTATCAGTGAGCCTCACTGTACTGTACATTAAATGCTACTGCGTCAGCCTATGTGCCTTTGAGTCCTGACTCAAAGTGGAGTGTTGTGTAATTCTTCTGTCTGTCTAACAACTTTTATCCCATACAGGTTAAGGGCAGATCATCATAGTGTAGTCTTAAGAATTGTGATTTATTGTGCTGCTGCGCCAGCTTCTGTTCCTCTGCGGCCCTAGCTCAGAGTGGAGTGTTTTATTTTGCTTGAGTGTCGTGACATTGCATAACTTGCTTTTCTTCTTTACAGGACGTGGGGCACCACACTATCTAGACCTCAGTCCCTCCTGCCTGTCTGCTGCACTTATGCTGATTGTCAGTCAATAGAGAAGTCAAATTTAGCGTCTCGCTCTGTGCATAAATTGGCAGGAGTCACTGACTCTGGTAGTACATGCTGATAAGCCCTTGGGCGTTACCCATTTTTGCTCTTATTGAACCCCCCCCTTCGGACTCCTCCTTTCCGGCCTGCTCACGCAGGCTGGTCACCTCCACTTTCCTTTTCCCCTTCCTTCGGGTCGCATCCCTCCTTCCCTGAGTCCGAGGGGAACACCTCTTTCAGGATTTATTGAAGTGTCTCATTTTAAGTCAAAGGTAATTTACAGTAGGAGCCACTGGGCCCCTTTCTCCACGTGTGTTGGCATCTTCGGATAAACATACATTGTTGTAGGGCAGTATTCTGCCCATAAACACCACCATGGGGAGATAGAGGTCACAAGTGGACGGCTGGCCCCACTCTGTTATGTAATACCAATGTGCATGTGTATCTTCTTCCTTTCATTTTGTCAACCTGTAGGGCCCACAAGCCTCCTTAATAATCTCTAACCTAGGTTCATCTGTTTAGTGTAGGATATTCTCCTCTCATTTGAAACTGCCCCATAACGCCAGGAGGCATTTGAAAACACCAGGTCCAGTTAAAAAAACGGTTCGGGACCATATCACCCAACCAACTAAAGACCAGATTGAAGATTTTCACGAGGGCCAGAGTGACTCTGAATCTCTAGGGGATGGCTCCCAACCTGATCTCACGCCTCATGTCAGATCACAAAACCTAATTACGGAAGAAACCCTTAAAAAAATGCTTGCAAACCAAACTATCTCCATTACCAAGGAAATTCAGTGCAACCATGCTGAACTTCGCAAGGACATTTCCGAGATTGGTGACAGGGTGGACTCTCTGGAAAGAAAGCAGGATGACCTTGCTACCGACCACACTAACTTGCTGGCATACTCGGAATCTCTGGCAAACCAGATCAGTCAGCTGGAGTTTAAACTTGCTGACGTGGAGGACAGAGCACGCAGAAACAACGTAAGATTCAGAGGAATTTCTGAGGACATCCAACCTGCTGAGATTCAAACCTTTCTAAAAGATCTCTTCAAAGACCTGCTGGGTCCAATGGAAGGGCTAAATGATACCATGGAAAGAGCTCATAGAGCCTTGCGATCTAGAACTGTCTCACAGGAGAAACCGAGAGACGTCATAGTCTGTTTCCATAGCTTTCTATTCAAGGACAGGCTCATGCAGGCGGTCTTTCGGAAATCACAGAGATCAGAGAGATTCAAGGACATACAGCTGCTGCCCGACCTATCTGCACACACTCTACAGCACCGCAAATACTTTCAGCCAGTTACACAGATCCTCCGCAGGGAAAACATTAAATATAGATGGGGTTACCCCACTAAACTAATACTTACAAAGGACAACAAAACATTCACGGTGACCTCTCTTTCTCAAGGGACTTCTCTCCTGGGCCAATGGGGCCTCATGGCAGTAGACCCCAGGGGACCCCCTGCTACCCAATCTAAGCTGAGAGTCTCGGCCCCCAAGTGGTTGGTCAAGGAACAAAGACCAAAGAGAATGAAAACACAGCAGCCTCTGGATCCAATCCATTCGGAGTCTCTGTCCATCTGAGAAGTAGCACTTACTTCTGCTATATTTCAGGGACCTGACAAGATAAAATATGCACACCTCTACTCACTTTACCTCTAGGTGTTATACAACCGTGTTAAGGAGTGGGGCCTGTATTGTTTGAAATATGTAACCCTTTGATCATTTAGGTCTGCATTCTATTGTCTCATACATGTTAGGTTTATGTATTTAATATATTAATTACAACTACTGTTTTCTGTCAGACCTATGTGCCCACTATATCTCACAGGCCTGACGAGATAAAATATGTCTGCCTCACCCCTCATCACCTTTTGTTGTTATGCTATTGGGTTACGGAGTAGGGTATGTATTGTTTGGAAAACTGTAACCTTCTGATCGTATATGACCACATCCTATTATCGCATGTCGGGCTTATGTGCTTACAATGTCCTTTGCACCTTAATGTTTTCTGCCAGGCCTCTGTGCTCACTATCTCCTAGATTTAGAGTTTTGTCGGTAACGACCCGGGTAGCTAACGCTGGCTTTTTTCTGGCCGCACCTTTTAAATACCTCTGGTATTGAGAGTTCACAGAATGGCTGCGTTAGGCTCCAAAAAGGGAGCGTAGAGGCATATTTACCGCCACTGCAACTCTCGATACCAGAGTTGCTTACGGACGCGGCCAGCTTCAAAAACGTGATCGTGCACGATTCCCCCATAGAAAACAATGGGGCTGTTTGAGCTGAAAAAAACCTAACACCTGCAAAAAAGCCGCGTTCAGCTCCTAACACAGCCCCATTGTTTGCTATGGGGAAACACTTCCTTCGTCTGCACCTAACACCCTAACATGAACCCCGAGTCTAAACACCCCTAACCTTACACTTATTAACCCCTATTCTGCCGCCCCTGCTATCGCTGACCCCTGCATATTATTATTAACCCCTAATCTGCCGCTCCGTAAACCGCCGCTACTTACATTATCCATATGTACCCCTAATCTGCTGTCCCTAACACCGCCGACCCCTATATTATATTTATTAACCCCTAATCTGCCCTCCACAACGTCGCCTCCACCTAACTACACTTATTAACCCCTAATCTGCCGAGCGGACCGCACCGCTATTATAATAAAGTTATTAACCCCTAATCCGCCTCACTAACCCTATAATAGAATTAACCCCTAATCTGCCCTCCCTAACATCGCCGACACCTAACTTCAAACATTAACCTATAATCTGCCGACTGGAGCTCACCGCTATTCTAATAAATGTATTAACCCCTAAAGCTAAGTCTAACCCTAACACTAACACCCCCCTAAGTTAAATATAATTTACATCTAACGAAATTAATTAACTCTTATTAAATAAATGATTCCTATTTAAATCTAAATACTTACCTGTAAAATAAACCCTAATATAGCTACAACATAAATTAAAATTATATTATAGCTATTTTAGGATTAATATTTATTTTACAGGCAACTTTGTATTTATTTTAACCAGGTACAATAGCTATTAAATAGTTAAGAACTATTTAATAGCTAAAATAGTTAAAATAATTACAAAATTACCTGTAAAATAAATCCTAACCTAAGTTACAATTAAACCTAACACTACACTATCAATAAATTAATTAAATAAAATACCAACAATTATCTACAATTAAACCTAACACTACACTATCAATAAATTATTTAAATACAATATCTACAATTATCTACAATTAAACCTAACACTACACTATACATACATTAATTAAATACAATATCTACAAATAAATACAATGAAATAAACTAACTAAAGTACAAAAAATAAAAAAGAACTAAGTTACAAAAATAAAAAAATATTTACAAACATTAGAAAAATATTACAA
This sequence comes from Bombina bombina, assembly GCF_027579735.1. Lineage (NCBI taxonomy): Eukaryota > Metazoa > Chordata > Amphibia > Anura > Bombinatoridae > Bombina > Bombina bombina. Next base: position 1,353,982,141 of record NC_069499.1, on the reverse strand, counting down.
CAATTTTAAACTAATTACACCTACTCTAAGCCCCCTAATAAAATAACAAAGCCCCCCAAAATAAAAAATGCCCTACCCTATTCTAAATTAAAAATGTTCAAAGCTCTTTTACCTTACCAGCCCTGAACAGGGCCCTTTGCGGGGCATGCCCCAAGAAATTCAGCTCTTTTGCCTGTAAAATAAACACATACAATACCCCCCCCAACATTACAACCCACCACCCACATACCCCTAATCTAACCTAAACCCCCCTTAAATAAACCTAACACTAAGCCCCTGAAGATCTTCCTACCTTATCTTCACCATACCAGGTTCACCGATCGGTCCTCGGAAGTGTTGATCCAAGCCCAAGCGGGGGGCTGAAGAGTGACGTCCATCCTCGGGCTGAAGTCTGGATCCAAGCGGCGGCTGAAGAAATCCATCATCGGGCTGAAGTCGGAAGTCCATCATCGGGATGAAGTCTTCTATCAAGCCGCATCTTCAATCTTCTTTCTTCTGAAGCGGAGCGGAACTATCTTCTTCCAATCCGACGCGGAACATCCTCTTCAACCGACGACTAGACGACGAATGACGGTTCCTTTAAATGACGTCATCCAAGATGGCGTCCCTCGAATTCCGATTGGCTGATAGGATTCTATCAGCCAATCGGAATTAAGGTAGGAATATTCTGATTGGCTGATGGAATCAGCCAATCAGAATCAAGTTCAATCCGATTGGCTGATCCAATCAGCCAATCAGATTGAGCTCGCATTCTATTGGCTGATCGGAACTGTTTAGTTTATTTAATTGTAGTTATTTGTAGATATTTTATTTAAATAATTTATTGATAGTGTAGTGTTAGGTTTAATTGTAGATAATTGTAGGTATTGTATTTAATTAATTTATTGATAGTGTAGTGTTAGGTTTAAATGTAACTTAGGTTAGGATTTATTTTACAGGTAATTTTGTAATTATTTTAACTATTTTAGCTATTAAATAGTTCTTAACTATTTAATAGCTATTGTACCTGGTTAAAATAAATACAAAGTTGCCTGTAAAAAAAATATTAATCCTAAAATAGCTATAATATAATTATAATTTATGTTGTAGCTATATTAGGGTTTATTTTACAGGTAAGTATTTAGCTTTAAATAGGAATAATTTATTTAATAAGAGTTAATTTATTTCGTTAGAATAAAATTATATTTAACTTAGGGGGGTGTTAGGGTTAAAATTAGCTTTAGGGGTTAAAATATTTATTAGAGTAGCGGTGAGCTCCGATCGGCAGATTAGGGGTTAATACTTGAAGTTAGGTGTCGGCGATGTTATGGAGGGCAGATTAGGGGTTAATACTATTTATTATAGGGTTATTGAGGCGGGAGTGAGGCGGATTAGGGGTTAATAACTTTATTATAGTAGCGGTGAGATCCGCTCGGCAGATTAGGGGTTAATAAGTGTAGGCGACGTTGAGGGGGGCAGGTTAGGGGTTAATAAATATAATATAGGGGTCAGCGATGTTAGGGGCAGCAGATTAGGGGTACATAAGGATAACGTAAGTAGCGGCGCTTTGCGGTCGGCAGATTAGGGGTTAATTATTGTAGGTAGCTGGCGGCGACGTTGTGGGGGGCAGGTTAGGGGTTAATAAAAATAATATAGGGGTCGGCGGTGTTAGGGGCAGCAGATTAGGGGTACATAAGTATAACGTAGGTGGCGGTCGGCAGATTAGGGGTTAAAAAAATTTAATCGAGTGGCGGCGATGTGGGGGGACCTCGGTTTAGGGGTATATAGGTAGTTTATGGGTGTTAGTGTACTTTAGAGTACAGTAGTTAGGAGCTTTATAAACCGGCGTTAGCCCAGAAAGCTCTTAACTACTGACTTTTTTCTGCGGCTGGAGTTTTGTCGTTAGATTTCTAACGCTCACTTCAGCCACGACTCTAAATACCGGAGTTAGAAAGATCCCATTGAAAAGATAGGATACGCAATTGACGTAAGGGGATCTGCTGTATGGAAAAGTCGCGGCTGAAAAGTGAGCGTTAGACCCTTTCCTGACTGACTCCAAATACCAGCGGTAGCCTAAAACCAGCGTTAGGAGCCTCTAACGCTGGTTTTCACGGCTACCACCAAACTCTAAATCTAGGCCTATGTTTTGTGTGCCATAGACATGACATGATAGAATGTTCTCATCCCTACTCCCCCTATCTTTTGTTGATGCACTAATGTGACATGGAGTGGGGCCTGCATTGACTGAAATATGCAACTTTTTTGCCCATATGCAACTTCATTCTATTCTCTCATGCTGTGCTTATGTATTTAGACTGTTTATTACATTTACTGTTTCTTGTCAGGTTCCTATGTTCACATGGTTTATTATGTTTGGGTTATGCACTTATCGGGCCCACAGGTTAATATTTATTTGCACTTTGGTTTACCCTCCCATTACCTATTCATCTAGTTAGTGGAGTGGGGCTGGTCCTTCCAGCTCCGCTCTCCATACATTCGCCCTTAGCTCCCCCCCCCCCACCGGTTAACCCACGCCAGGGTTCCACCTAGGTGGACTATTTCCACCTGTGCTGTCGGTACATTCCTTCCCTACGTGCTGATTAATCCCTTTTCTCCCCAACCCTCACACACCTCTCACCAGGAATACGGCCTAAGTCTCCCAGATATTTCTCCTGTCCACCCATTCCCCTGAGCTGGAGGTAGAGAATGTCCCGTTTACGAGCCTGCACACATAACTCCAGAGGCTTAAATTCTCCCTACAAGAGGAGCTTACTCTCCCGTATGCTTCACCATCACAACTCAGATGTAGTGTTTCTACAAGAAACGCACTGGTTGATAGATGCTCCCAATAGATTCCATTCTCGCTCATACACGACCATTGAGTGCTCCTCATTCACAAAAAAGGCTCGAGGGACTGCTGTCATGATTCACAGGAGGATAGCTTATGAGGAAATCCAGGTACTAAGGGACCCCCAGGCCAGATTCACTATAGTAGTTTGTAAGCTTGACCATGTCACACATACCCTAGTCTCAGTTTACTTACCCAATTCTCACCAGCCGGCTTGCCTTAGGAAAATTCTGAGATTAATTGACCAACATAAACAGGGCAGAGTCATAATAGCAGGGGACTATAACATGATCTGGGACACTGAACTAGACCGCAAGACGCTAACCCCAATTAAGTCCTCCTCCCAACTAACTCTCCTCTCCACACGCTTTAAATCAATCATGTCTGAATTTGGGTACTATGACATTTGGCGTTCCATACACGCCACAGATAGGGATTTCACCCACTTCTCCCAGGCACACAAAACCTACTCTAGGTTAGACCACATTTTCTGCTCGGCGGGGACTTTGGACTCAGTGCTCTAATCCAGCATCCCCCTATGTCCATGGTCTGACCACGACCCAGTACTTGCGGACTTACAAACTAGTGACCCATGTCTCCATAAAAACAGATGGTCTCTTCCACGCAATATTCTAGCAGACATTCCTTTCAGGGAGGAGCTACGAAGAGATCTTATTGATCTCATCCAACTCAATGATAATGGTCAGACAGCGGATGATACACTCTGGGGAGCCATTAAGGCAGTATCCAGAGGCTATATCATCCGCAAGCAAGCCCGCCTTAGGAAACTGGCTGGATTATCCCTAGCCCAAGCCCATTGCAAATTTAGGCTACTCGAATCTGCTAATAGAACCAACATTATGGAAGCTCTGTCATCCCAGATCTTAGCAGTGCGCTCGCATATTAACCATCTAGAACTGCGACGTACCCAAAAGAATCTCACAAGACTTAAACAGTTATTTTATTATAAAGGCAACAGGGCAGATACACTGTTAGCAAATAAATTGCGCCAGCGGAACAGCACGTCTCGCATACACCAAATCTCTTATAACAATAAGACCCACAAACTCCCCTCACAGATAGGGAACTGCTTCTCAGATTACTACTCCAAGCTCTACAACCTTGAGAGTACTGAGATTAAGACCCCCGCCTCCACACAACAGATCAGAAAATTTCTTGATTCTCTAAACCTACCGTCCCTATCGACGGAACAACAAGAGTCTTTGACTAACCCGTTCACTCAGCTGGAAGTTAAGCAGGTTATCCAGCGCCTCAAAGCCCTTAAGGCACCTGGCCCAGATGGATTTCCCGCACAGTTCTACAAAACTTATAGCCAAGAACTGATGCAGTTGCTCCTTAGGTTCTTTAACACTGCCAGACAGGAAGGCAGTTTTAAAAGAGAATTCTTGGAGGCTGAGATCATTATGATCCCTAAGCCAAACAAAGACCACTCCTATTGCCCCAACTATAGGCCTATTTCGCTTATAAATGTGGACATAAAAATCTACTCCAAGCTTATCGCTAATCAAATCTGCAAACTCCTGCCTACCCTAATCAACCCAGACCAAGTAGGGTTTATACATAATCGTGAGGGCCCAGATAACACTAGGCGCCTCATCAACATTGTTTGCGAATCGACGAGAATGAACAAGCCTTTCTCGGTTATCTCTCTTAATGCCGAGAAGGCCTTTGATATAGTCAGATGGAGCTACCTCTTGGAGACTCTTGACGATTTCAAATTCCCCTCTGACATACGCCTCGCGATTCAAGCTCTATATTCCAACCCCACGGCAACGGTCAGGGGGATGGGGTTCCATTCAACTTCATTCCCCATCCATAATGGCACAAGGCAGGGCTGCCCCCTCTCTCCACTCCTGTTCGCCCTGGCAATTGAGCCACTAGCAGAAACAATACGCACTAACAAGGATTTGGTGGGTATCACACTCTCGGGCTCCAAACATAACATCGCCTTGTTTGCTGACGATGTGACGGTGTTCTCTGCAGACCCACTTCGCACAATCCCTAGCCTCCTGGAAATCCTAAAGTCCTTTGGCTCTCTTTCCTTCTACAAACTTAACGCCCCCAAAACAGAAATCTACTGGTGGGGTTTCCCCCAAAGCTATGTTTCAGCCCTCCAAAGGCAATTTGACTTCAAATGGTCTAGTAAATGGATCACCCATCTTGGAGTTAAAATATCTAATGACCTGAAGCAGATGGTCAAGGATAACTTTCTACCCCTGCTGGCAGATCTGCGAGCGCTAAAAAATGTCTGGGATCACAAGAGTATTTCTTGGATGGGCCGCATAGCCTCCCTTAAGATGTCGTTCCTCCCACGGCTCACCTATCTGTTTAGATGCCTCCCAATCAGAATACCCACTCACCTTCTGCTACAATTCCAAAGCGAGTGCACCAAATTTATCTGGCAGAACAAAACCCCCAGAATAGCACATAAAACCCTCCAGTTCCCGGTCCAGATGGGGGGACTCGCCTGCCCACCCATAGTGAAGAACTACGAGGGAGCCATGCTCACGCATATCTCTCAGTGGGGAGTACTTAACTCACAAGATAGGTGGAGAGATATCGAACAAGCTTCACTGCCCTTCGATATCTACATAAAGGACCTAATCTGGACCCCGGCCCATAGCCGTAGAACCTTGAACATACATAATTATGTAGTCGTGGAGTGCCTGGCTATTTGGGATAAGATCCGGCACCGCAAACTGATTGCGCCGCATCCTTCCTCGATCACTTCTATTCCAGGCCTCTTCACCAGCCTCCCTGAAACACACCCCAACGCGTGGGCTAGGTTAGGTGTGAAGCAAGTTTCAGACTTTTGGTCTGAGACCAGTGGAGACGGTTATCTCTCGCTGTCTAAGGACAGACCCTGTGAAGATATCCAGCCCTACCTCCACTTCGAACTTACTAGGATTAAGAGTTTCCTCTCTAGCTGGGGATTCTCCCCCTCCACTCCACGTCAACTTACCCCTTGGGAATCTGTGTGGAGAGGTGGGCGTAGACTCCACAAGCCCCTTTCGAGACATTATTGTCTGCTGGAGGGTACGGTCCCCCCAGACCTGGCTCCACACTTGCATAAGTGGGATACTATCCTTCACACTCGAATTTCGGCTAACGCTTGGCAGGGGTCCCTCACCCTAACCAAAAAAATCTTTGCATTGTGTGACAATGCTCGAAACACACTATAAAGTCATCTCTCAATGGTATTTGGTCCCAGTGCGGTTATCTAAGATGTTTCCGACGTCTTCTCCACAATGCTGGAGGGACTGCGGTGCCCAGGGAAGCATGCTCCACATTTGGTGGGAATGCCCCAGGTTGTCTCCTCTGTGGAACATATGCTTCCGCACTCTATCTACTCTCAAGATTCACTTACCTAAAAACCCTGCCACAGCACTTCTACATCTAAACTTGCACGTCCTCCCTAAACATCAGCAGATCTTTTGTGTTTATCTCCTGTCATCAGTTAAAACTAGTATTGCTAGATGCTGGAAGAAGGCTTCTCCCCCTAGCTGGCCTGATAGTCTTAGAAATATGGCTTACTTACACGCTATGGAAAGAGACATTTTCTATAGTCTGGACAGAAGTGACCTTTTTGAGTTGGTTTGGGCTGACTGGACGGACACACATGACACCACATGGCTCCCCCAGGTCAGAGTATAAAAACGCACGCTTCATCTGCCTCAGAAGATTCCCAATAGGAACGTCCCCCCCCCCACCTTCCCCACCCATATAGATGAGCCCCCCCCTTCCCCCTCCCCCCCCCCACCCCTCTTTTGATAATTTCTCAGAAATGTACCGACTTCTACTTTTGATACTTCAACGCTTCAGTTGTACTTTTTCTATTTTTCTACTCTAGTACTTTATGATATGATATGTACTATAATGTGTAGGGGCCCTGCAAGTCCCCAATTATTGTTATACTTGTTAAAACAAATAAATTAATTAAAAAAAAAAAAAAGTGCTGTCCAGAGTACTGAAACCAAAAAAAAGCTTAGATGCCTTCTTTTTCAAATAATGATAGCAAGAGAACGAAGAAAAATTGATAATAGGAGTAAATTAGAAAGTTGCTTAAAATTGCATGCTCTTTCTGAATTACAAAAGAAAAAATTTGGGTTCAGTGTCCCTTTAAGTTTCAAAAGGAAACTGCTTTATTTCTGCGAAAAACAAAACTGTTTTTGAAACCACGTAACTGCTTTATTTTTTACTGTAAAATAAAGATTTTAACACACATCCAACAGCTTCTACCCTCAGCTTTAACTGCTAAGTTTGACAACCTTGTCAGATTACCGGAAATAATTGGGTTATGAAAGCCGGAACCAAAATTAGAGCTGTTGAATAATGCTAAACCATATTAATTCCGTTTTAACTAACAAAATGGCAAGTAGTCAGATTTCTCTCATACATATTATCGCCATTGAGAGAAGTATGTGCGCAGCACATAATCATACAGCCATCCAAGTCCCGCCCATCATGGCCGTGTACAAACTAACAAGCTAGCCGACATTTTCGGTGAAAACTCTGTAATAATAAACTAACAGAGTATCACAAACATTAAGCCCTTTCTCCTCAATCCCCAGTGCCTGCAAAAGCTGCCCTATATAAACCCTTTGTAAGTACATTAGGATTACTATATAGTTCCAGGAAAATAATAAATGCTATATCTTTTCCTTAATGAATATAAGTGCCCAACGTCCTTTTCTTTCTAGTCCCAGAAAAAATAAAGTCAGCACTTACCTCATAAATCTGCCAGACAGCAAGGCAGCTCAATAGGTTTGAGAGGTCCTCTCCCTCACATGGATCTGTGGAAAAATAGATAAAGACTGAGAAATCTTACTCAGGCTTCCAGGATTAGGGCAGCATAAATGTATAGGAGGCGCAGTGAGAATTATGTCCCCACAAGTTCCCATTGCTCTAAAGCCACCACTGCTCTACTAAAGAGACAGATATAGACTATGGCTACACCCAGAACAAAGCGGAACAATCTTGCACTACTTAAAAATAATAAACTCTTAATTGAAGAATCTTTTACTAACACCTAACTTTATCACTTCCTTGCTCTAACATAGGCAAAGAGAATGACTGGGGTGGGAGGGAAGGGAGGTGATATTTAACAGCTTTGCTGTGGTGCTCTTTGCCGCCTCCTGCTGGGCAGGAGTGATATTCCCAACAGTAAGTAATGATGATCCGTGGACTCATCGTGTCATTATAAAGAAATTCAATTTTAAGGTTCAATGAAATTTATTAATGTCAATTTGTAAGTCAAAATCATTGGATTACATGGTCGGGTACAAAAGTTCAGCCTTTATTAAGGAGTTTCTCTTCAAATAGAGAGAGTTGGTAGGAACTTAGGTTAATCACGATATTATTTATCTCCATCTTGGGGTCTGTGTCGTATGCCTCCCCCTCCGTATGTGTGGCCTTGTCCTCTGCAAGTTTTTTGACTTGGTTGTAATACATTGTGTGAAATCCCCTGTATTTGAGTCTGTCCTGGATGTTGGTGGTCTAGGAGGTCTATTGGTAGTGTCAGGATCAGAACTATCGCCTGAGGTGTCTACTGTCTGTAAAGTTATGGGTTTTGGTCTCGCCCTGAACCAGCTAGGACTAAATTGTCTCTCTTGTGGTCCCAATAACCATTTATATACTCTTGTCTTTATAATAGTTAGTAATTACGTAAAAACACAATTTATGCTTACCTGATAAATTTATTTCTCTTGTGGTGTATCCAGTCCACGGATCATCCATTACTTGTGGGATATTCTCATTCCCAACAGGAAGTTGCAAGAGGACACCCAAAGCAGAGCTGTAATATAGCTCCTCCCCTAACTGTCATAGCCAGTCATTCGACCGAAAACAAGCCGAGAAAGGAGGAACCATAGGGTGCAGTGGTTACTGTAGTTTAAATTTAAAAATTACCTGCCTTAAAATGACAGGGCGGGCCGTGGACTGGATACACCACAAGAGAAATAAATTTATCAGGTAAGCATGAATTGTGTTTTCTCTTGTAAGGTGTATCCAGTCCATTACATCATCCATTACTTGTGGGATACCAATACCAAAGCTAAAGTACACGGATGAAGGGAGGGACAAGGCAGGAACTTAAATGGAAGGAACCACTGCCCGTAAAACCTTTCTCCCAAATATAGCCTCCGAAGAAGCAAAAGTATCAAATTTGTAAAATTTTTAAAAAATATGAAGCAAAGACCAAGTCGTCGCCTTGCAAATCTGATCAAAAGAAGCCTCATTTTTAAAGGCCCAAGTGGAAGCCACAGCTCTAGTGGAATGAGCTGTAATCCTTTCAGGAGGTTGCTGTCCAGCAGTCTCATAGGCTAAGCGGATTAAGCTTCTTAGTCAAAAAGAAAAAGAGGTTGCCGAAGCCTTTTGACCTCTCCTCTGTCCAGAGTAGACAACAAACAAAGCAGATGTTTGACAAAAATCTTTAGTAGCTTGTAAGTAAAACTTTAAAGCACGGACCACGTCCAAATTGTGTAACACAAGGATGGAACAACAATCTCTTGATTGATATTCTTGTTAGATACCACCTTAGGTAAGAACCCAGGTTTGGTACGCAGGACTACCTTATCCGTATGAAAAATCAGATAAGGAGAATCACATTGTAAGGCAGATAGCTCAGAGACTCTACGAGCCGAGGAAATAGCTACCAAAAAAAGAACTTTCCAAGATAAAAGCTTGATATCTATGGAATGAAGAGGTTCAAACGGAACTCCTTGAAGAACCTTAAGAACCAAGTTTAAGCTCCATGGTGGAGCAACAGGTTTAAACACAGGCTTGATTCTAACTAAAGCCTGACAAAATGCCTGAACGTCTGGAACATCTGCCAGACGCTTAACTAGCTGACAATCCTTTTTCCAAACCTTCTTGAAGAAAAGATAATATCCTAGCAATCCTGACCTTACTCCATGAGTAACCTTTGGATTCACACCAATAAAGATATCTACGCCATACCATAAGGTAAATTTTCCTGGTGACAGGCTTTCGTGCCTGTCTTAAGGTATCAATAACTGACTCGGAGAAGCCACGCTTTGATAAAATCAAGCGTTCAATCTCCAGGCAGTCAGCCTCAGAGAAATTAGATTTGGATGGTTGAAAGGACCCTGAAGTAGAAGGTCCTGTTTCAGAGGCAGAGACCATGGTGGAAAGGATGACATGTCCACTAGATCTGCATACCAGGTCCTGCGTGGCCACGCAGGTGCTATCAGAATCACCGATGCTCTCTCCTGCTTGATCTTGGCAATCAGTCGAGGGAGCAGAGGAAACGGTGGAAACACATAAGCCAGGTTGAAAGACCAGGGCGCTGCTAGAGCATCTATCAGTGTCGCCTTGGGATCCCTGGACCTGGATCCGTAACACGGAAGCTTGGCGTTCTGGCGAGATGCCATGAGATCCAGTTCTGGTTTGCCCCAACGATGAATCAGTTGTGCAAATGCCTCCGGATGGAGTTCCCACTCTCCCGGATGAAAAGTCTGACGACTTAGAAAATCCGCCTCCCAGTGCTCTACACCTGGGATATGGATAGCTGATAGGTGGCAAGAGTGAATCTCTGCCCAGCGAATTATTTTTTAAACTTCTAACATCACTAGGGAACTTCTCGTTCCCCCTTGATGGTTGATGTAAGCTACAGTCGTGATGTTGTCCGACTGAAATCTGATGTACCTCAGAGTTGCTGAGGCCAAGCCTGAAGAGCCTTGAATATCGCTCTTAGTTCTAGAATATTTAATGGAAGGAGAGACTCCTCCTGAGTCCACGATCCCTGAGCCTTCAGGGAGTTCCAGACTGCACCCCAACCTAGAAGGCTGGCATCTGTCGTAACAATTGTCCAATCTGGCCTGCGAAAGATCATACCTTTGGACAGATGGACCCGAGATAGCCACCAGAGAAGAGAATCCCTGGTCTCTTGGTCCAGATTCAGTTGAGGGGACAAATCTGTGTAATCCCCACTCCACTGACTGAGCATGCATAGTTGCAGCGGTCTGAGATGTAAGCGTGCAAACGGCACTATGTCCATTGCCGCTACCATTAAGCCGATTACTTCCATACACTGAACCACCGAAGGGCGCGGAATGGAATGAAGAACCCGGCAGGAATTTAGAAGCTTTGATAACCTGGACTCCGTCAAGTGAATTTTCATTTCTACAGAATCTATCAGAGTCCCTAGAAAGGAAACTCTTGTGAGTGGGGATGGAGAACTCTTTTCCTCGTTCACTTTCCACCCATGCGACCACAGAAATGCCAGTACTACGTCAGTATGAGACTTGGCAATTTGGAAGTTTGACGCCTGTATCAGGATGTCGTCTAAATAAGGGGCTACTGCTATGCCCCGCGGCCTTAGGACCGCCATAAGTGACCCTAGAACCTTTGTAAAGATTTTTGGGGCTGTAGCTAATCCCAAGGGAAGAGCTACAACTGGTAATGCCTGTCTTAAAAGGCAAACCTGAGAAACCGATGATGATCTTTGTGTATCGGAATGTGAAGATAAGCATCCTTTAGATCCACTGGAGTCATATATTGACCCTCCTGGATCAGTGGTAGGATGGTACGAATAGTTTCCATCTTGAACGACGGAACTTTGAGGAATTTGTTTAAGATCTTTAGATCCAAAATTGGTCTGAAGGTTCCCTCATTTTTGGGAACCACAAACAGATTTGAGTAAAAACCCTGTCCCTGTTCCTCCTTTGGAACTGGATGGATCACTCCCATAACTAGGAGGACTCGTACACAGTGTAAGAATGCCTCTCTCTTTATCTGGTGTGCAGATAATTGTGAAAGGTGAAATCTCCCTTTTGGGGGGGAAGCTTTGAAGTCCAGAAGATATCCCTGGGATATAATTTCCAACGCCCAGGGATCCTGAACATCTCTTGCCCACGCCTGGGCAAAGAGTGAAAGTCTGCCCCCTACTAGATCCGTTCCCGGATAGGGGGCCGTTCCTTCATGCTGTCTTAGAGGCAGCAGCAGACCTTTTTTACCTGCTTACCTTTTTTCCATGTCAGGTTTGGTCTCCAGACCGTCTTGGATTGAGCAAAAGTTCCCTCTTGTGGGGCGGAGCCAGCAGCAAGACGCATATCAAGGAGGCTCCTGACTTTACTTTATATTATACTAAAGTTTTCCAATTTTTCTCTTAAAATATTACCAGCTGGCCATCAAACTACTATTGTGAATAGTTGGGGCTTATGTAATTTGTCTGACTGCAACAAAGAAGGTGGTTATTTCTGAATATTACGACTGGGGAAGCAGCAGACCGCCATTATTATTTTTTTTACTATGGAGGAAGATGTCTGCGCCGCAGTCTGGTCTCTATTTGTTGAGTATGAGCATCGGATCCTTGAGAGGTTCGATGGTCTGCTGGCCAGGATCGAGGCCGGATTCACAGAGGAACGGCCTGCGCTGGTCGAGGGGGAGACTGAGATTGCCATTAGCGCGACACCCAGAGTAGTACAACTACACGCAGGAGACTTTCACGTCGCACCTGGTCCCCCCGAGAAGCATCAATTATGGAGCAGTGATATGGGAGGTTCCGGTACAACTTGTAGCCCACGGACCTGCCTGGTCGGCGGGGTATTGACCCCTGTTAACAGCACCGGTATGCTTAATCTAACCATGGTCGCTTCCCTCTACCAGATGACCCTGCAATTTGCTGGTACTCGGCTCTTTGCAGCCAGTACAAAAACCGGAGTTGGGTGATGGCTCTACTGCAGTAACGGCTTCGGATATCCAGGTTTACAAACCCATTTTGCCCACCACAATGCCCCTACTAACTAACTTTATTATAGCTGACATGGAAGAATCTACATCCATGTAGATTAAATTACGATAATTTGTGATTTTTGGATCCGAAGCTTCTTTATGTTTCTATGGCGTGCAGAACTGAAAGGGAACTTCAGCCGCTTAAACATGTATGCTAAATTTATTAGTTGCCCTCATGGTTTATAGTTCCTTGTTATTTGTCTTGCCTCCTGTTAAGGTTTTCTATGAGACTCAATCTACGATGGCAAGATGTTGATCAGCTCTGCAGCTATTTACCTATGTTATAAATTTTACTTTTATTTTTTATTTGCATTTTAGACTTCAGTCACTGGGAAAATATTTGTCCAGCAGTATAGAAAACCTGATTCTTATTTATGTGCTGCTCTTACGTATATTTCCTGTAGTTTGAATGCAATTTAATTAGCTGGTATGTGTATGGATGTTGTGAAGTGATGTTCGAATCTGATGTGTGATGTGCATTCTCTTCTGACCTCACAACTATTCCCTTATATGCCGGTGCACTCTTAGCCCACTCATATGTTTGTCTGTGCATTCAGCTTCCCGGGGAACATAGATCCGGTGTTTTATACAGAGTGAGGCCACCCCTCAGTATGTATGAACCTTTGGGTCTGTTTCATGCCTCACCATTGCTGTTAATACACTTGTCTATGCTGAACAGAAGATATATAGGAGCTTAGTTATGTGAATTATTATTGTTTTTGTTGTCCACAATATATACTCCTTCTCCTGACAAAAGATGTACACCTGGCGCACATTATCAGTGTGCTCCTGCCATGCCTATAGTAACACATTTAGACCTCATTGCCCCCGCTATACTATACTGTCTTGCCTTAGATGTCAAGTTTGCACTCTTATTTAGTTCTCTCTTGGGTAATTTTCACCCAGAATATATAAATAGCTCTGTGCAGAGCTTATAAGTTGCTGCTCCACTTGGGAATACTTGACATCTAGCTGCTTATAGACCTATTTGTTCTATTCATTTACTAATTTTCTCGCAATTGATGGAGTTTCTTTAAAAGTATGATATGTGGGCCAAAAATGAAGGAGTACAATATTACTATAGTAAGCCCGCCCCCCCCACTAATCTTGTGCGGTAATGGTTTGATACCCCCCCATCCGCACCCCTTTTGGCAGAGTTACGCAGCCTCTGCCTAGTCTGAAGAACTAGGACTAAGTTTTCCCCTATATTCTTTAACTAGGTTCTTTGGGCCCAAATATAAGACATTTACTGTGTTTGCGATTTCCTGGTCATTGGAAGATCACCTGTACCAAAAGTTTTATTATTAAGCATGTTGCCACCAATGTTCAGTGTTAGTGTCTCACTATGGCCTAGATTTGGAGTTTGGCGGTAGAAGGGCTGTTAACGCTCCGCAGGCTTTTTTCTGGCCGCACCATAAAAATAACTCTGGTATCGAGAGTTCAAAAAAATGCTGCGTTAGGCTCCAAAAAAGGAGCGTAGAGCATTTTTACCGCAAATGCAACTCTCGATACCAGAGTTGCTTACGGACGCGGCCAGCCTCAAAAACGTGCTCGTGCACGATTCTCCCATAGGAAACAATGGGGCTGTTTGAGCTGAAAAAAAACCTAACACCTGCAAAAAAGCAGCGTTCAGCTCCTAACGCAGCCCCATTGTTTCCTATGGGGAAACACTTCCTACGTCTGCACCTAACACTCTAACATGTACCCCGAGTCTAAACACCCCTACCCTTACACTTATTAACCCCTAATCTGCCGCCCCCGCTATCGCTGACACCTGCATTATATTATTAACCCCTAATCTTCCGCTCCGTAAACCGCCGCAACTTACATTATCCCTATGTACCCCTAATCTGCTGCCCCTAACACCGCCGACCCCTGTATTATATTTATTAACCCCTAACCTGCCCCCCACAACGTCGACGACACCTGCCTACACTTATTAACCCCTAATCTGCCGAGCGGACCTGAGCGCTACTATAATAAAGTAATTAACCCCTAATCCGCCTCACTAACCCTATCATAAATAGTATTAACCCCTAATCTGCCCTCCCTAACATCGCCGACACCTAACTTCAATTATTAACCCCTAATCTGCCGACCGGACCTCACCGCTACTATAATAAATGGATTAACCCCTAAAGCTAAGTCTAACCCTAACACTAACACCCCCCTAACTTAAATATAATTTAAATCTAACGAAATTAATTAACTCTTATTAAATAAATTATTCCTATTTAAAGCTAAATACTTACCTGTAACATAAATCCTAATATAGCTACAATATAAATTATAATTATATTATAGCTATTTTAGGATTTATATTTATTTTACAGGTAACTTTGTATTTATTTTAACCAGGTACAATAGCTATTAAATAGTTAAGAACTATTTAATAGCTAAAATAGTTAAAATAATTACAAAATTACCTGTAAAATAAATCCTGTTCGGAACAGCCAATAGAATGCGAGGTCAATCTGATTGGCTGATTGGATCAGCCAATAGGATTGAACTTGATTCTGATTGGCTGATTCCATCAGCCAATCAGAATATTCCTACCTTAATTCCGATTGGCTGATAGAATCCTATCAGCCAATCGGAATTCGAGGGACGCCATCTTGGATGACGTCCCTTAAAGGAACCGTCATTCGTCGGGAGACAACGGAAGAAGAGGATGGATCCGCGTCGGCTGCTTCAAGATGGACCCGCTCCGCACCGGATGGAAGATCGAAGATGCCGCTTGGAGAAGATGTTTGCCAGTCCGGATGTCCTCTTCTTGCCGGATAGGAGGAAGACTTTGGAGCCTCTTCTGGACCTCTTCAGCACCGGATGCCAGGACGGATCGGTGATACCTGGATGGTGAAGATAAGGTAGGAAGATCTTCAGGGGCTTAGTGTTAGGTTTATTTAAGGGGGTTTTGGGTTAGATTAGGGGTATGTGGGTGGTGGGTTGTAATGTTGGGGGGGGGTATTGTATGTTTTTTTTTACAGGCAAAAGAGCTGATTTTCTTGGGGCATGCCCCGCAAAGGGCCCTGTTCAGGGCTGGTAAGGTAAAAGAGCTTTTAAATTTATTAATTTAGAATAGGGTAGGGAATTTTTTATTTTGGGGGTCTTTGTTATTTTATTAGGGGGCTTAGAGTAGGTGTAATTAGTTTAAAATTGTTGTAATATTTTTCTTATGTTTGTAAATATTTTTTTATTTTTTGTAACTTAGTTTTTTTTTTATTTTTTGTACTTTAGTTAGTTTATGTAATTGTAGTTATTTGTAGCAATTGTATTTAATTTATTTATTGATAGTGTAGTGTTAGGTTAATTGTAGGTAATTGTAGGTAGTTTATTTAATTAATTTATTGATAGGGTAGTGTTAGGTTTAATTATAACTTAGGTTAGGAATTATTTTACAGGTAAATTTGTTATTATTTTAACTAGGTAACTATTAAATAGTTCTTAACTATTTAATAGCTATTGTACCTGGTTAAAATAATTACAAAGTTGCCTGTAAAATAAATATTAATCCTAAAATAGCTACAATATAATTATAATTTATATTGTAGCTATATTAGGATGTATTTTACAGGTAAGTATTTAGCTTTAAATAGGAATAATTTATTTAATAAGAGTTAATTAATTTCGTTAGATTTAAATTATATTTAAGTTAGGGGGGTGTTAATGTTAGACTTAGCTTTAGGGGTTAATCCATTTATTATAGTAGCGATGAGCTCCGGTCGTCAGATTAGGGGTTAATAAGTGTAGGCAGGTGTCGGCGACGTTGAGGGGGGCAGATTAGGGGTTAATAAATATAATATAGGGGTCGGCGGTGTTAGGGGCAGCAGATTAGGGTACATAAGGATAACGTAGGTGGCGGCGCTTTGCGGTCGGCAGATTAGGGGTTAATTATTGTAAGTAGCTGGCGGCGACGTTGTGGGGGGCAGGTTAGGGGTTAATAAATATAATACAGGGGTTGGCGGGGTTAGGGGCAGCAGATTAGGGGTACATAAGTATAACGTAGTTGGCGGTCGGCAGATTAGGGGTTAAAAAATTTTAATCGAGTGGCGGCGATGTGGGGGGACCTCGGTTTAGGGGTACATAGGTAGTTTATGGGTGTTAGTGTACTTTAGGGTACAGTAGTTAAGAGCTTTATGAACCGGCGTTAGCCCAGAAAGCTCTTAACTCCTGCTATTTTCCTGCGGCTGGAGTTTTGTCGTTAGAGCTCTAACGCTCACTTCAGAAACGACTCTAAATACCAGCGTTAGAAAGATCCCATTGAAAAGATAGGATACGCAATTGACGTAGGGGGATCTGCGGTATGGAAAAGTCGCGGCTGCAAAGTGAGCGTTAGACCCTTTCCTGACTGACTCCAAATACCAGCGGGCGGTAAAAACCAGCGTTAGGAGCCTCTAACGCTGGTTTTGATGGCTACCGCCGAACTCTAAATCTAGGCCTATGTTTGGAAATGGAGGGTTGTTTTCATATAACACTTTTACCAGCTTCTCATGTATGATGCTAATGACATGATCTAAGCGCAGCCTGAGTACCCTCCCGTAACCTTATAGTTGAATTTGTTTACAGATTTCGAAGCTTGCCGCTACTTTATGCACGTTGGCACTGAATTTCTTGACAATAACTTTATTACTGTGTACTCAGTGGCTGACCAAAGTCTCTGGTCCCTTAAGAGGACCTGTTTGCGTGGAGGACATTAAGATCCACCAAAAATAAAAAATGAGGTACCCAGAATGTCATGTCATGTTGGTTTGATGTGTGTTGATGTTCACATATGATCTACTGTAGTTGATTGATTTTTGTTTATTCCCACTTGTCCTATGTAAAATGTATCTTTTCCGTCACGACTGTATTGTGAAAACCATTTTTTACCTCAATAAAAATATATTTAAAAAAAAAAAAAAAAAAAAAAAAAAGTTCCCTCTTGTTTATTATTAGAGGAAGTTGATGCCGCACCTGCCTTGAAGTTTTGAAAGGCACGAAGATTAGACTGTTTGGCCCTAGATTTGGACCTGTCCTGAGGAAGGGCATGACCTTTTCCTCCAGTGATATTAGCAATAATCTCCTTCAACCAGGCCCGAATAGGGTCTGCCCCTTGAAGGGAATGTTAAGTAGCTTAGATTTTGAAGTCACGTCAGCTGACCATGATCTAAGCCATGGCGCTCAGCGCGCCTGTATAGCAAAACCAGAATTCTTAGCCGTTAGTTTAGTCAAATGAACAATGGCATCAGAATAAAAGAATTGGCTAGCTTAAGTGCTCTAAGTTTGCCAAGTATGTCATCCAATGGAGTCGCTACCTGTAAAGCCTCTTCCAGAGACTCAAACCAGTACGCCGCAGCAGCAGTGACAGGGGCAATGCATGCAAGGGGCTGTAGGATAAAGCCTTGTTGAATAAATATTTTCTTAAGGTAACCTCTAATTTTTTATCCATTTGATCTAAAAAAAAAAAGCACAACTGTCCTCGACAGGGATAGTAGTACGCTTTACTAGAGTAGAAACTGCTCCCTCCACCTTAGGGACTGTCTGCCATAAGTCCCATGTGGTGGCGTCTATTGGAAACATTTTTCTAAAAATAGGAGGGGAAGAGAACGGCACACCTGGTCTATCCCATTCCTTATTAATAATTTCTGTAAACCTTTTAGGTATTTGGAAAAACATCAGTACACACCGGCACTGCAAAGTATTTATCCAGTCTACACAATTTCTCTGGCACTGCAATGGTATCACAGTCATTCAGAGCAGCTAAAACCTCCCTAAGCAACACACAGAGGTGTTGAAGCTTAAATTTAAATGTAGAAATATTAGAATCAGGTATCTTTCCTGAGTCATTAACATCACCCACTGACTGAAGCTCTCTTTCCTCAGCTTCTGCATATTGTGAGGCAGTATCAGACATGGTTCTTAAAGCGTCAGTATGCTCTGCATTTTGTCTCACCCCAGAGCTATCTCGCTTACCTCTAAGTTCAGGTAGTCTGGCTAATACCGCTGACAGTGTATTATCCATGACTGCCGCCATGTCTTGTAAAGTAAACGCTATGGGCGCCCTAGATGCACTTGGCGCCATTTGAGCGTGAGTCCCTTAAGCAGGAGTCAAAGGGTCTGACACGTGGGGAAAGTTAGTCGGCATAACTTCCCCCTCGTCAGATTCCTCTGGTGATACATTTTTTAAAGACAGAAAATGATCTTTATTGCATAAAATGAAATCAGTACATTTGGTACACATTCTAAGAGGGGGTTCCACCATGGCTTTTAAACATAATAAACAAGGAGTTTCTCCTATGTCAGACATGTTTATACAGAATAGCAATGAGACTAGCAAGCTTGGAAAACACTTTAAATCAAGTTAACAAGCAAATATAAAAAACGGTACTGTGCCTTTAAGAGAAATTTTTTTTGTCAGAATTTGAAAAACAGTGAAAATATGCAGTAAATCAAACGAAATTTTTACAGTGTGTATAATAGGCTAACAGAGCATTGCACCCACTTGCAAATGGATGATTAACCCCTTAGTTCAAAAAACGGATCAAAAAAACAAAATAGACGTTTTTTAACAGTCACAACCAACTGCCACAGCAAGCTGTGGCCCTACCTTCCCCAATAAACGACTTTGGAAAGCCTTTGGGCCCTTTAGAGATGTCCTATAGCATTCAGAGGGTCTTTGAGGGAAGCTGGATGTCACAGTTTGTAATTTTAACTGCACCAACTGTAACTTTTATACTACAACAGTGGAAATTGTTTCTAGTCAAAATTTAAGCCAGCCATGTGGAAAAAACTAGGCCCCAATAAAGTTTTATCACCAAAGCATATATAAAAACGATTAAACATGCCAGCAAACGTTTTATATTGTAAATATCATAAGGGTATTACCCCTGGGAGTAAGCATGATACCAGTCGTTATTAAATCACTGTATTCAGGCTTAACTTACATTAATCCGGTATCAGCAGCATTTTCTAGTGTTTTCCATCTCTAGAAAAAATTATAACTGCACATACCTCATAGCTGAATAAACTGCACGCCATTTTCTCGCTGAAGTTACCTCATCTGTGTAATCCCCTCAGACATATGTGAGAATAGCAATGGATCTTAGTTACAACCTGCTAAGATCATAGAAACCTCAGGCAGATTCTTCTTCTATTTACTGCCTGAGATAAAATAGCACAACTCCGGTACTATTTAAAAATAACAAACTTTTGATTGAAGAAAAAAACATAATTTATGCTTACCTGATAAATTTATTTCTCTTGTAGTGTATCCAGTCCACGGATCATCCATTACTTATGGGATATTAACTCCTCCCCAACAGGAAGTGCAAGAGGATTCACCCAGCAGAGCTGCTATATAGCTCCTCCCCTAACTGCCATTACCAGTCATTCGACCAAAAACATGCAGAGAAAGGAAAACCATAGGGTGCAGTGGTGACTGTAGTTTAATGGAAAAATTACCTGCCTTAAAGTGACAGGGCGGGCCGTGGACTGGATACACTACAAGAGAAATAAATTTATCAGGTAAGCATAAATTATGTTTTCTCTTGTTAAGTGTATCCAGTCCACGGATCATCCATTACTTATGGGATACCAATACCAAAGCTAAAGTACACGGATGACGGGAGGGACAGGCAGGCTCTTTATACGGAAGGAACCACTGCCTGAAGAACCTTTCTCCCAAAAACAGCCTCCGAAGAAGCAAAAGTGTCAAATTTGTAAAATTTGGAAAAAGTATGAAGAGAAGACCAAGTTGCAGCCTTGCAAATCTGTTCAACAGAAGCCTCATTCTTAAAGGCCCAAGTGGAAGCCACAGCTCTAGTAGAATGTGCTGTAATTCTTTCAGGAGGCTGCTGTCCAGCAGTCTCATAGGCTAACCGTATTATGCTACGAAGCCAAAAGGAGAGAGAGGTAGCCGAAGCTTTTTGACCTCTCCTCTGACCAGAATAAACGACAAACAGGGAAGACGTTTGTCGAAAATCCTTAGTTGCCTGTAGATAAAATTTCAGGGCACGGACTACATCTAGATTGTGTAGCAGACGTTCCTTTTTCGAAGAAGGATTAGGACACAAAGATGGAACCACAATCTCTTGATTGATATTCCTGTTAGTGACCACCTTAGGTAGGAACCCAGGTTTAGTACGCAGAACTACCTTGTCTGAATGAAAAATCAGATAAGGAGAATCACAATGTAAGGCAGATAACTCAGAGACTCTTCGAGCCGAGGAAATCGCCATTAAAAACAGAACTTTCCAAGATAACAACTTGATATCAATGGAATGAAGGGGTTCAAACGGTACCCCCTGTAAAACATTAAGAACTAAGTTCAAACTCCATGGTGGAGCAACAGTTTTAAACACAGGCTTGATCCTAGCTAAAGCCTGACAAAAAGCTTGAACGTCCGGAACTTCTGACAGACGTTTGTGTAAAAGAATGGACAGAGCTGAAATCTGTCCCTTTAAGGAACTAGCGGATAAACCCTTTTCTAAACCTTCTTGTAGAAAAGACAATATCCTCGGAATCCTAACCTTACTCCATGAGTAACTCTTGGATTCGCACCAATATAAGTATTTGCGCCATATCTTATGGTAAATCTTTCTGGAGACAGGCTTCCTAGCCTGTATTAAGGTATCAATAACTGACTCAGAAAAACCACGTTTTGATAAAATCAAGCGTTCAATTTCCAAGCAGTCAGCTTCAGAGAAATTAGATTTTGATGTTTGAAGGGACCCTGGATCAGAAGGTCCTGTTTCAGAGGTAGCGACCAAGGTGGACAGGATGACATGTCCACTAGATCTGCATACCAAGTCCTGCGTGGCCATGCAGGCGCTATTAGAATCACTGATGCTCTCTCCTGTTTGATTCTGGCAATCAATCGAGGAAGCATCGGGAAGGGTGGAAACACATAAGCCATCCCGAAGGTCCAAGGTGCTGTCAAAGCATCTATCAGAACCGCTCCCGGATCCCTGGATCTGGACCCGTAACGAGGAAGCTTGGCGTTCTGTCGAGACGCCATGAGATCTATCTCTGGTTTGCCCCAACGTCGAAGAATTTGGGCAAAGACCTCCGGATGAAGTTCCCACTCCCCCGGATGAAAAGTCTGACGACTTAAGAAATCCGCCTCCCAGTTCTCCACTCCCGGGATGTGGATTGCTGACAGGTGGCAAGAGTGAGACTCTGCCCAGCGAATTATCTTTGATACTTCCATCATTGCTAGGGAGCTTCTTGTCCCTCCCTGATGGTTGATGTAAGCTACAGTCGTGATGTTGTCCGACTGAAACCTGATGAACCCCCGAGTTGTTAACTGGAGCCAAGCCAGAAGGGCATTGAGAACTGCTCTCAATTCCAGAATGTTTATTGGTAGGAGACTCTCCTCCTGATTCCATTGTCCCTGAGCCTTCAGAGAATTCCAGACAGCGCCCCAACCTAGTAGGCTGGCGTCTGTTGTTACAATTGTCCAGTCCGGCCTGCTGAATGGCATCCCCCTGGACAGATGTTGCCGAGAAAGCCACCATAGAAGAGAATTTCTGGTCTCTTGATCCAGATTCAGAGTAGGGGACAAGTCTGAGTAATCCCCATTCCACTGACTTAGCATGCACAATTGCAGCGGTCTGAGATGTAGGCGTGCAAAGGGTACTATGTCCATTGCTGCTACCATTAAGCCGATCACCCCCATGCATTGAGTTACTGACGGGTGTTGAATGGAATGAAGGACACGGCATGCATTTTGAAGCTTTGTTAACCTGTCTTCTGTCAGGTAAATCTTCATTTCTACAGAATCTATAAGAGTCCCCAAGAAGGGAACTCTTGTGAGTGGAAAGAGAGAACTCTTCTTTTCGTTCACCTTCCATCCATGCGACCTTAGAAATGCCAGTACTAACTCTGTATGAGACTTGGCAGTTTGAAAGCTTGAAGCTTGTATCAGAATGTCGTCTAGGTACGGAGCTACCGCAATTCCTCGCGGTCTTAGTACCGCCAGAAGAGCACCCAGAACCTGTGTGAAGATTCTCGGAGCCGTAGCCAATCCGAATGGAAGAGCTACAAACTGGTAATGCCTGTCTAGAAAGGCAAACCTTAGATACCGGTAATGATCTTTGTGAATCGGTATGTGAAGGTAAGCATCCTTTAAATCCACTGTGGTCATGTACTGACCCTTTTGAATCATGGGTAAAATTGTCCGAATAGTTTCCATTTTGAACAATGGAACTCTTAGGAATTTGTTTAGGATCTTTAAATCCAAGATTGGCCTGAAAGTTCCCTCTTTTTTGGGAACCACAAACAGATTTGAGTAAAACCCTTGTCCTTGTTCCGACCGCGGAACCGGATGGATCACTCCCATTAATAAAAGATCTTGTACGCAGCGTAGAAACGCCTCTTTCTTTATTTGGTTTGTTGACAACCTTGACAGATGAAATCTCCCTCTTGGGGGAGAGAATTTGAAGTCTAGAAGGTATCCCTGAGATATGATCTCTAACGCCCAGGGATCCTGGACATCTCTTGCCCAAGCCTGGGCGAAGAGAGAAAGTCTGCCCCCCACTAGATCCGTTCCCGGATCGGGGGCCCTCGATTCATGCTGTCTTAGGGGCAGCAGCAGGTTTCCTGGCCTGCTTGCCCTTGTTCCAGGACTGGTTAGGTCTCCAGCCTTGTCTGTAGCGAGCAACAGCTCCTTCCTGTTTTGGTGCAGAGGAAGTTGATGCTGCTCCTGCTTTGAAATTACGAAAGGAACGAAAATTAGACTGTCTAGCCTTAGGTTTGGCTCTGTCTTGAGGCAGGGCATGGCCTTTACCTCCTGTAATGTCAGCGATAATTTCTTTCAACCCGGGCCCGAATAAGGTCTGCCCTTTGAAAGGTATATTAAGCAATTTAGATTTAGAAGTAACGTCAGCTGACCAGGATTTTAGCCACAGTGCTCTGCGTGCCTGAATGGCGAATCCGGAATTCTTAGCCGTAAGTTTAGTTAAATGTACTACGGCATCTGAAATAAATGAGTTAGCTAACTTAAGGGCTTTAAGCTTGTGTGTAATCTCATCTAATGGAGCTGATTCAAGTGTCTCTTCCAGAGACTCAAACCAAAATGCTGCTGCAGCCGTGACAGGCGCAATGCATGCAAGAGGTTGCAATATAAAACCTTGTTGAACAAACATTTTCTTAAGGTAACCCTCTAACTTTTTATCCATTGGATCTGAAAAGGCACAGCTATCCTCCACCGGGATAGTGGTACGCTTAGCTAAAGTAGAAACTGCTCCCTCCACCTTAGGGACCGTTTGCCATAAGTCCCGTGTTGGTGGCGTCTATTGGAAACATCTTTCTAAATATCGGAGGGGGTGAGAACGGCACACCGGGTCTATCCCACTCCTTAGTAACAATTTCAGTAAGTCGCTTAGGTATAGGAAAAACGTCAGTACTCGCCGGTACCGCAAAATATTTATCCAACCTACACATTTTCTCTGGTATTGCAACTGTGTTACAATCATTCAGAGCCGCTAACACCTCCCCTAGTAATACACGGAGGTTTTCCAGCTTAAATTTAAAATTTGAAATATCTGAATCCAGTTTGTTTGGATCAGAACCGTCACCCGCAGAATGAAGCTCTCCGTCCTCATGTTCTGCAAATTGTGATGCAGTGTCTGACATGGCCCTAATATTATCAGCGCACTCTGTTCTCACCCCAGAGTGATCACGCTTACCTCTTAGTTCTGGTAATTTAGCCAAAACTTCAGTCATAACAGTAGCCATATCCTGTAATGTGATTTGTAATGGCCGCCCAGATGTACTCGGCGCTACAATATCACGCACCTCCCGAGCGGGAGATGCAGGTACTGACACGTGAGGCGAGTTAGTCGGCATAACTCTCCCCTCGTTGTTTGGTGAAATATGTTCAATTTGTACAGATTGACTTTTATTTAAGGTAGCATCAATCCAGTTAGTACATAAATTTCTATTGGGCTCCACTTTGGCTTTAGCACATATAGCACAGATATCTTCCTCTGAATCAGACATGTTTAACACACTAGCAAATAAACTAGCAACTTGGAAATACTTTTCAAGTAATTTACTATAATATGAAAACGTACTGTGCCTATAAGAAGCACAGAAAAAGTTATGACAGTTGAAAATTAATAAACTGAAAAGTTATAGCATCAAATCTTTGTAAAAAAACACAATTTTAGCAAAGGATTGCTCCCATTAGCAAAGGATAACTAACCCTGATAGCAGAAAAAAAAAAAAATACAGAAATAAACGTTTTTTTATCACAGTCAACTACAATCTCACAGCTCTGCTGTGAGTGATTACCTCCCTCAAAACAAGTTTTGAAGACCCCTGAGTTCTGTAGAGATGAACCGGATCATGCAGGGAAGACAATAAACTTCTGACTGAATTTTTTGATGCGTAGCAAAAGCGCCAAAAAAGGCCCCTCCCCCTCACACATAACAGTGAGAGAGATCAGTAAACTGTCATAAATTAAATAAAACGACTGCCAAGTGGAAGAAAATAGTGCCCAAAACATTTTTTCACCCAGTACCTCAGAAAATTAAACGATTTTACATGCCAGCAAAAAACGTTTAACATTAATAAATTGAGTGTTATTAAAAAGCCTGTTGCTAGTCCCTGCAAATTAGGCTAAAGTTTTATGCATACAGTATAATTCCAGTGAAGTGCCATTCCCCAGAATACTGAAGTGTAAAATATACATACATGACAGCCTGATACCAGTTGCTGCTACTGCATTTAAGGCTGAGTTTACATTATATCGGTATGGCAGAATTTTCTCATCAATTCCATTGTCAGAAAATAATAAGCTGCTACATACCTCTTTGCAGATTAATCTGCCCGCTGTCCCCTGATCTGAAGTTTACCTCTCCTCAGATGGCCGAGAAACAGCAATATGATCTTAACTACTCCGGCTAAAATCATAGAAAAACTCAGGTAGATTCTTCTTCAAATTCTACCAGAGAAGGAATAACACACTCCGGTGCTATTATAAAATACAAACTTTTGATTGAAGGTATGAAACTAAGTATAATCACCACAGTCCTCTCACACATCCTATCTATTCGTTGGGTGCAAGAGAATGACTGGTAATGGCAGTTAGGGGAGGAGCTATATAGCAGCTCTGCTGGGTGAATCCTCTTGCACTTCCTGTTGGGGAGGAGTTAATATCCCATAAGTAATGGATGATCCGTGGACTGGATACACTTAACAAGAGAAAAACTAGCTATATTTAACCACTCTCTCCTACAACGTCCTTGCTTGTTGAGAGTTGCAAGAGAATGACTGGCTATGACAGTTAGGGGAGGAGCTATATTACAGCTCTGCTGTGGGTGTCCTCTTGCAACTTCCTGTTGGGAATGAGAATATCCCACAAGTAATGGATGATCCGTGGACTGGATACACCTTACAAGAGAAATTTCTGTTTTTTTAAAGAAATAATTTCAGATCTATATGTAGACACTTGAATTTTTAATTTGTCTAACCAGTTTTCTGTGGTATCCTATCTCAGTGTTCCAAAAGGAGTGACCACAAACTTATTGATTTCTTGTCTGTGCTAATAGTGCATTAGTTTCCTCTATGACTAAATAGAATTAAGTCAGAGGAACACTTGTTAAGAATATTGCACCATTTAATGCAAATTTCTTTATTATTTCTAGCAATCATTGGGATATTTTTTATTTGAAATCCTCTAGGTATCAGTGTGCATCTATGATACTCAGAGTGATAACTCCCATGTAATTTTAAATCCACCTCTCTTTTTTGTAATTTCAATAGTTTTTGTATAAATAGCTAGGAGTCTCACCTGCTAGTTCTGTGTCCAATGGATCAAAGCGAATCCTCTGTGCATCATCGTCTGAATAGGTAAAAGTACCTTGTTATAGCACTCCATCCAGTTTCATGTTCTCTATAGATAAGACCCACTATCACTTACGTTATATGTTTTTCAAAATAGTTGCCGTTTGGGAAAGATTTTGTTTCTTAGTTGCTATTTGTATATACTTAGGCTAATTGCCGATTTATTAGTTTCTTGACACTTTGGTTAGGTATATTTTAGGCTTTTTTTTTTTTTTTTTAAGTATTTTTATTGAGGGAATAACAATTTCCAAGACAAATACAGTTTGCATATACAAACATATGGCACATAATACACAGTAAGATACATATCGCATGCTTAAGAAAAAAATAAAGAATAAAAGATATATAACAACATATGCAGAGATAGTACCCTTAACACACTATTCATATAGCTGACCCAAGTTGAAATGTAGTCAAAGGTGTGAAGATTAAAAAGCAAACCTGATATCACCCTAATTTTTCCCTCCAATATTGCTGAGGCCACTTTTGGACCCCTGTATTAAAAGTACTACTCAGAGGGGCTATAAATAATGCAGACCTAGACAAGGCCTGCATTTATAGGCTCCTTCCCATGGCAGCTAGGACCACGGGTAGGTCCCTAAGACTAAAAATAACATTGAGGGAAGATATTGCAGTTAAGGATAAGAACGTTAAAGATATAAGTACCAAACGCTGTGTCAGAGATAAAGAACCACATAGACAGTTTCACACATACATATGAAAACAGATAGATGATACACAAATGAGCTAACATCAATACTAAGATTATGGTGATAAACAGTCTATAGACATTGAACTCAGGATAATATTCATAATAAATCTCTTCATTTTTAATCCGGAGAACCATTTTTCACTTATATAAACAGAAACCACTACATTGGTTCTACGAACAGGGCAGAGGCAATAAAACTCTGCCAAAAAGGAGTATGGAGGATAAGCTAGTTATCCCTTACCTTACATTTGTGAGGGGGGGATGGAAGAGGGAAAGGGAGAAAGGGGGGGAGAGGGAGAAAGGGGGGAAGAGGGCAAGGGGGGAGAGGGGAAAAAGAAGGGGGGAGAAGGAGAGGGAAAGGAGAGAGGGGTGGGAGAAGGGAGAGGAGGATTAATGGAGGAGGGAGAAAAGGTGGAAAGGGGGGGAATAGGATAGTAAGGGGGGAAGGGGGATGGAAAGGGGAAAGGAGGATGGAAAGAGAGGAGGGGAGGATGGAAAGAGAGGGGGGGATGGAAAGGGAGGGGGGGAGGATGGAAAGGGAGGGGGGGAGGATGGAAAGGGAGGGGGGGAGGATGGAAAGGGAGGGGGGGAGGATGGAAAGGGAGGGGGGGAGAGTGGAACGGGAGGGGGGGGGAGAGTGGAACGGGAGGGGGGGGAGGGTGGAAAGGGAGGGGGAGGGGGGATAGGGAGGGGGGGGGCGAAGCCTAGGATGGAAACAAAGTCCCTCATGATGGGCAAGCAATGGATCTTAAGCTATATTTAGATGTAAATACTTTCCTCCTCGCCAGTGTATAGTCTCGGGAGGGGACCGCAATAGAGATAGAGATAAGGGGGCAGACTTTCTACAGGGTATATAGAGAAGGGATCACAAATAGACATTTAATAGGGCACTAAGGTCATTAGGTTTAATGGTGATCTGTGCACATGGCAAAATTAACTAGGTAGTTCAATATTGCTAAATTATATGCTATAAAAGCATCGCTCTCTCCAGCTCTCAGATTACACACATTTAAAGATCATAAGAGGTAGGCCTACAACATACTGGGAGTTAGTAGTACAATGACACACATATATCATTTATAAGTGAAGTTCTACCGCAAAGCAATACAGAGATGAGGATGTGACTAAAACACTAGACTGACCCTTATTCTCATAGATTTAGTTACTGTGATCTAGGTTATGTCGTATTCATGTTACCCAGTGTAAAAGCTACATTACTGAATCAGCCCAAGGACTTCAT
This sequence comes from Bombina bombina, assembly GCF_027579735.1. Taxonomy (NCBI): domain Eukaryota; kingdom Metazoa; phylum Chordata; class Amphibia; order Anura; family Bombinatoridae; genus Bombina; species Bombina bombina. The sequence continues at coordinate 1,353,953,761 of NC_069499.1, read as the reverse complement.
AATACACATAGCAACATATAACTTATAACATGACATAAAACATATAGCAATGTGATAAAAATAAAAAAAATAAAAAAAACATTAGTGAGCCCATGGAGAAACATTGCTATAATAAGCTAACCAAGCACTTAACCCAGAAATTATTACACATAAGTCCCACAGTCCTGCACACGGTCCCAGTCCCAAAATCCACACAGTCTCCGATAACGATCTTCATAAGTGCAGACTTTGCAGCCACAGGTATAGTAATAAATCCGTGAGCTGAACTTCAGGCATTAGTAAATTTGATAGCAGTGTGAGCCCTTAGCAACCACCACCACAGCAAAAATGTCACCCTACTCCAGTTTTTATATTTGCCTCAGGGGGCCAGAGACCTTCGCACTGCAGAGTTATCGTGGGAAAGGTAAGAATCATAGACAGAACCCCCAGCGCGGCATCTCACTGAGCCCCAGTCAATGAAAAACTCCAAGGCAGTGCTATGATATGAGGCCGCCAGTAATCCACACGAATCAGCAGGAGCGCCCTTACAGAAATCGGCCATACTCCCGCCTGCGCTAAACCCCGTGGCAGTGGTCAAGAGACACCTCCCGGTGCCACCAGCAGAATGACTCACCAACTCGCCTCTAACGGAGGGAAGCCTCCCGGTCTCACAATCAGCTCTCATAGGGGTCAGCACATTGCGCTTCAGCAGGACCGGCTCTTCACAGGTCTCAACATGACCTCCCACACTTCCATTTTGCAGTCGCTCCAACTCAGGGTGGTCATGTACGATACAAAGGTCACCATCGTTTATCTTAGCAGCTAGTAAACGTTTCCCTGGTACGTGTGCTGCTTCAATCTTTGTGATCAAGTCATCAAATCTATTTAGGATCCGTTTCTCATGTTCGGCAAATAGGATCTGTAGCGTGGCGCAGATGGCTTCCCCCATAGTCCCAAGAAAGTTGCGGCCTGCTGTGTCTCAGAACAGTGATATACCAGCGTAAATGCCGTCCTCATTCAGCCAGATGTTTTACATGATCCCCCCTGAGGTTCTTAACATTAGTTTAATAACCAAATGCTGTTCCACAGAGGAAAAACTGGATAAAATTAAAGTAGATTCAGGAGCCTCTTAGATACACGTCTTATTGCTCTGGCTGCTGGCCTACTTATGACCATTTTAGGCTTATTTTCACGTACACACTGAGTCACTTCACACTATTTAATAAACTGGTTGATATGCAAGATCATTAGTTTAATTATTAAACTTTGGACCACAAAATCTGTTACACACATCACCATGGTGATGACACAATGAGAGGTCACATGTGAGAGGATACCGGAAGTGCTTGGTTGAATACAAATGAATTAAGGAATATGTTTTAAGTTATATTTATACTTTGAATATTATTTGCATATTTGATTATTTGTGCTACATATAGCACATGTTTTATTCACTATACACTGTCTGAGGAAGGGGTTATTGACCCCGAAACGTCACAGGAGTGTTTGTAAAATATAGGTCTTTTATTTCACAAATACAGTGAGTGCCGCTTCCCATTTCGACTATTGTGGGATTACTTAAGATCTATATATATATATATATATTTTTTTTTTTTTGTAAATATTTTATTATATCTTTTCATGTGACAACACTGAAGAAATTACACTTTGCTACAATGTAAAGTAGTGAGTGTACAGCCTGTACAGCAGTGTAAATTTGCTGTCCCCTCAAAATAGCTCAACACAGCCATTAATGTCTAAGCCATTGGCAACAAAAGTGAGTATACTCCTAAGTGGAAATGTCCAAATTGGGCCCAATTAGTCATTTTCCCTCCCTAGTATCATGTGACTCATTAGTGTTACAAGGTTTCAGGTGTGAATGGGGAGCAGGTGTGTTAAATTTGGTGTTATCTTTCTCACACTCAATCATACTGGTCACTGGAAGTTCAACATGGCACCTCATGGCAAAGAACTCACTGAGGATCGGAAAAAAAGAATTGTTGATCCACATAAAGATGGCCTAGGCTATAAGAAGACCCTTGCCAAGACCCTGAAACTTAGCTGCAGCACGGTGGGCAAGACCATACAGTGGTTTCACAGGACAGGTTCCACTCAGAACATGCCTTGCCATGGTCGACCAAAGAAGTTGAGAGCACGTGCTCAGTGTCATATCATGAAGTTGTTTTTGGGATATAGATGTATGAGTGCTGCCAGCATTGCTGCAGAGGTTGGAGGGGTGTGGGGTCAGCCTGTCAGTGCTCAGACCATACGCCGCACACTTCATCAAATTGGTCTGCATGGCTGTCATCCCAGAAGGAAACCTCTTCTAAAGATGATGCACAAGAAAGCCTGCAAACAGTTTGCTGAAGACAAGCAGACTAAGGACATGGATTACTGGAACCATGTCCTGTGGTTCGATTAAACCAAGATAAACTTATTTGGTTCAGATGGTGTCAAGCGTGTGTGGCTGCAACCAGTCTTGCCTACAATCAAGCATGGTGGTTGGAGTGTCATGGTCTGGGCCTGCATGAGTGCTCCCGGCAGAAATTTGTTTAACCTGTTCGCTAAGATAGACGTGACGATTTTATAATCAACGTTTAAAACAGAGATCGGCCTATAGGAAGCTGGCTCTTCGGCATCCTTGCCTTTTTTATGAATAAGAGTAATATTAGCTGCAGAAAAGTAGCTTGATATTGGCATATTAGTGATATAATACAAATTAAAGAGTTTAGTAAGTGTATACTTAATATCTTCTACTAAAGTTTTATAAAACTCTGCCGGAAGCCAATCTGGGCCTGCCACCTTATTCAGTTTGGATTCACCGATAGCCTCACATATCTCATCTACTGAGAATGGTTTATTGATCAATTCAAGATCATTTCCTGAAACCTTGGGAGGTGACATTTTGGACCAGAAGTTTGTTCTATTAGATAGATCTTCATCAACTTTTTTATACAAATTTTGATATTTAAAAAATGCCTATTTTTATATCCCTGGTATTTTCATTATCAGTATATCCATAACCCCCTTCCTTAACTGCTGCTATATAGTTTTTACTCTTCTTATTATTAGTTATTTTTGCTAAATATTTAGCTGAGCATCCAATATACCCCTTATATCGATTGTTGATTTTCTTATCTTCCTCTAAACACTTTTGCTTTAAAAATAAGTCCCATTTGATTCTAGCGTGGCAATATTTATCCCAGTTAAGCTTAGAGTTCTCTCAACTATATCGTAAACATGCATTCCTGAGCTGATTAGATAGCTGTAGTTCCCTAGCTTGCCGTTTTCTTTTCCAGTTACACATATATGCTTTTATCTTTCCAATGAAAACCGCTTTTGCCGTTTCCCATTATACTTCAAATTTATCATAATACCCTCTGTTATTATGATGGAAATCTTTCCAAGTATTAAATTTAATATTCTCTAAAAAAAAACGTGGAAATGTGAAAAAATTATTTACGTACTTTTCAGGTTTTATCAATTGAAATTTGATGGAAATTATTGCGTGATCCGAGACCAGTATATCATGAATTTTAGGTTCTGAATCTAATAAAATGAGCTGCTCTAAAATAAGAATATAATCAATTCTGGAGAATTAAAGATGGGTCTTGGATACACATGTATATTCATAGCTTTCTGGGTTTTTAATTCTCCAGATATCAATACGTTTTAAGGCCGTACAGAATTTTTTAAAATACTGAGCAATTTTTTCATTCTTAACCTTCTCTTTAATTGAGGATCTATCTAACTTAGGACATAGTGTCATGTTGAAATCGCCAGCAAGAATTAATTTTTCACTAGCCATTGAGTATAACTTACTTTTAATTGTGTCCCAAAACTGTGGAGAAAACACATTTGGCCCATATATATTACCTATCATATATTGTGTACCACCAATTATTAAGTAAACAAATATAAACCTACTATTCGGATCACGCTCCACTTTTAATACTTGATATTCTAATTTTTTGTCTATTAAAATTGCAACACCACAGCTCCTTTTAGTGGAAGATGTGGCCAATACTTCCCCAACCCATCGAGTCTTTAACTTGCTTAATTCATTCTCCTTAAGATGCGTTTCCTGAATTATGGCATGTCTACCCAGCTGTGCTATTATTTGCTTGTGTTTTATTGGGGAAGAAATTCCCCTGACATTCCATGACAGAATATTCAACTGTGTACCCATCTAAAAATACTCTGTAAACTTAAATGACGCATAGAGAGATGGAGCAAAAAAAAAAAACAACACCACACATAACACAAAACAAAAACTCCTAACTTACCCCTACCAAGCGAATATCCTATGTTAACTGACCTTTGGTCACTCAGGTAACAAAGAAGTACAAATTTTATTAGCCCTATTTTCCATAAGGATGAACCTTGGTTCCTTAAAATAATGATTTAAATAGCGGCCAGCAATCCCTGCCCTTCTTGGACATTATTTAATATGTTAATTTTTCCCTTAACATCCACCCATAGTTTGGCTGGATATAACATTCTAACTTTGCAGCCTTTTTCGGTGAATTGAGGAAAATAGGGGGACATACTTTTCCTTTTTTTTCGAGTTTTGTTGGAGAAGTCTTGGAACATCAGTATTTTATGATTATTTACAGTTAATGTACCAAGTTCCCTATAGAGTTTAAACATTTCTATCTTGTCTTGATAATTCAAGACTCTAAATATGAGTGTTCTGTTGAACCCTGTATCCTCCGGTTTAGATCTTATAATACCCATCCTATGAGCTCTCTCTATTTGTAACGGAAGATTTTCCTCCAGTATACCAAGAGCTTGTGGTAGTATTAATGAGGTAAATTTGATTAATTCTGAGTAATTCGTATTTTCTGGAAGGCCTACAATACGTATGTTGTTACGTCGAGACCTATCCTCAAGGTCTTCGAGTCTAGTATTGATCGACTGAATATGCCTTCCCTGTTCCTGGATTAAATTATTCTGGGTACTAACCTGATCCTCCAATTCCGAAATTCTGCTCTCTGCTTCTGTCACCATTATCGCAAATTGCCTAATTTTGTTGGATAGTATGGATACTTCAGAGGTGATAGAACCCAGCTCTTTCTTAATTGCTTTCAATTGGGAAGTGAAAAAAGCAGAGAGCTGAGACATAAGGTGGGAGGAATCAGTGATCTGAGGTTGAATTTCAGAGGAGGATTCAATACTAAGATCAACACTCTTGGGTTTCCTATCCTTACCTTTAGCCGGCATTACGGGTGAATGTGTTTTCACCTGTGACATAAATTTATTCATACGCTTATACTTGTGAGGTAGCTTCTGAGTATCAGCTACCACTAAATAAGATAAATTAGAGGTTTATTCAGCCGTGACCACACAAAATTGTGTACAAATCAAAATAAAAAGTGGGGGGGGGGGGGAAGTGTAATAGTGATTTAGTGCTTTAAGAGCCCTAGATAGATTTGCAACCTAGGAATTAACCCTTATAAATTAATAACCTTCCTCTTACTGGCCCTTTAAATGGCAAAGTCAGCAAAAAGACCAGAATAATTCCTTGGGATCCACTACCTTCAGACTGTTATAAGAATTATATATATAATTTCAATAAATCTTAGGGTGAATTCCTATACAATATAGGGACCCAAGACTCCTATGCAATTTACATGATTCTTCTTGAGAAAATATGCAGATAGTCATATAATTACCTTAACCCACCGAGTTTCAAATTTCTGTACAGCTCAAGTTGTCATATCTGTAGTTCTATACGAATAGTAGTAACTATTTAGAAAGATAAACCAACATGCAACATGACATTTTTCAGGCAACCATTATGGCTTTTGCAATTTTTGACTCTACTCACAACTTAATTCTTCACAGATTGCATCATAATATGCCCCATTCAAGGTTTAACCGAGGATTTACACAGAATTCTGCAGACACTAAATATGTTACACAACCAGTATATAATTTTTGCTCCCAAACTCTATTTGCGCTGTATTTCAGACTTTTAAGTCTGCTCACTACTATTTCCTCATAGGATTACTATTCAGCATATACCAAGATGTACCCAATACATAAAATTTCTTAATAGACGCTGTATTTGCTTATAAAAAATAGAGATTCTAAATCCATGGGGGTGATCTATAATCAATTATTCCCAGCTGACCGGAGGGGATATCTCTTTAGGATGAATCCCTTTATATATTTACCAGGCCATTAGCCAGGATTCAGCTTATATTCCAAAGCTCTTTTTGCCTTGTAGTTGAAGCTTTTTAAATCAGCTCACTGCCACTTCTTTATAGAATTACTACTCGACATATACCAAGATGTACCCGTTGACGAAATCTCCAACTATAGCTATGTGCAGATATAGCAGACAAATATTCCATCTACCATACAGGTATGAGATTGGCCACATCAAATCCACAGAGAAGACTCTTTTAGCCGGATTTACCCAGATATATCATAGCCAATCAGACAAAGTTCAGTTGATACTCCAAAGCAGCTCTGTTCCAAATTTTTTTAGGTCAGCTTATAGCCAATCTCTTATGATGTTACTGCTCAGCATATACCAAGATGTACCCTAAACAGAGATTCCTAGCAAGTGCTATGTATGTAGATAGCAAACAGATACTGCAGATATCATGACGATTATGAATTATTTACAACTAACAATGGAGGTAACTCTTTTAGCAGGAGCCACATATATGTATCATAATAAATCAGCCAATATCAGATTTTTACTTCAGCTACTCACTGCAGCTTTATTATGGGATTAATACCCACGATACACCAAGATGTACCCAATACTGAGATTTACAACAGAGAATGTGTATATATACAGATAGAAAAATAATCCAGGTACAGTTAGGCAGTACTGAATTGCTCTCAGCTTGATTTACGTGGGACAGATCTCAGCCATTATATTAGTTAACTTGTCCAGCAGGGATTCAGATTTTCTACACAGCTCTAATTGCCTTGTGAATAAAGCTTTTAAGTCTGCCTACAGCAAATTTCTTATGGGGTTGCTGCCCAGAATATACCAAGATGTACCCAACACAAAAGTGTTTCAACTGGAGCTGGATATGCATATAAAAAATAAATGAACTACTTGTGGTGATATAGTAGGTTATTCCCACCGAATCTTATAGGTAACAAGTTTCAAACATTATATCAAATAATCTGGTTGTTTCAGACTCAGCAGCAAGTGTGGGTAATAATAATGTCCCTTTTTTAATGTATTGGCACTGTATCCTTTTTATCTTGTGACCAAGTAAGATTATAATCTTCCAGGAGAGAGGGGGGGACTGGTCATAAATTGCTGCATTTCCGGTACCAGGGAGACAGCGTGTTATACCTGGGAGGCCCCTGGGGCTATATTTAAATATGGTAGTTTGGGCAAACCATGTGGCAGGGATCAAACCCACATTCTCTGGTATCCTATGCTCCTGCCTCCTAAGTCAGTCATCCGCTCTGGCCCATCCTCCCAGTACACATACACAAAAGCTCTTACCGTTCTCTGTCTCCTAGGGTTCCGGCAGGTTCTTCACCCCACTCCCCTCCCTTACCTCTTCGCTCTGACGTGCGCCACTACGCCTAGATAGGCAATGGCTCGACTTCTTCCAACAAGCTGCTCACAGCTCAGTGCCTCTGGCCCACGGGTGTCACGCTGCGCCACAAGGCTGATTGATAGGGGAACGCTGAAATCCGTGCAGTATCCTCCCTGCACGCGCAAGCAATACTACCTGCTCCTTGCTCCGCCCCAAACGGAAGTCAGCTCACTCGTATGGTGCATACTTAAATACACTTTTGAAACAGCTATAACTTTTATTAGAAGGATTTTTGCTAATACGTGTTTATTACAAAAATGCTTCTATTCAAAACTGAAATGCATCCACGTGGATTCCAATTATGGCTGGAATGTCCCTTTAAATCAGTGTTTCGTCGACTAAAACTAGACTAAAATGACAATAAAACTAAGGAAATTCTGATGACTAAAACTAAAATGGCATTTTAGTCAAAAGACTATGACTAAAACTAAATCAAAATTTACTGTCAAATTTAACACTTTATGCAAGGTGTTATAATCAATCCATATCTAATTACTGCACTTTTGTAAAATGTACGAAACTTGGTTTTATTTAATTTTAAGATAAAGACATTATATACCACAACAGTTAAATCTGTATTGCATGTTCAAACCTTAGTACCATAAATAAAAACAGGTTAATAAGGACCGGGCGTCCCCTCAAAAGGATTCATTGGATGAGAGCCACATTGGAGAAAGGTACTCAGAAGAATACATGAACTTGTATATGTGAAATAAACGGATAATATCCGGCTGAGTACTGTATCACATTAAGACTGCTTTGCATTATCCGTTGACCACTTGTGTGTTTATAAACACTTGCGATACGTATAGACTTTGTTTCATAAAATCATGATGGTATTAGTTAATTAGACCAAGTAGGCCTCAAACATTTATTTCCTTATTTTGCACATAATACCGTTTGAGGGTTGGTATTTACTGCTGCTAATATATTAGCAGATTTCACGTTTTATGCTACATTTTAATTTACATTTGTTGTGTTTAAGACCTAAGTGAGATGTCCCGGTGTTTTATTATTCTGTGAATAATATATATATATTTTTATTTTATTTTTAATTATCTCAATAAATTTCTCTTGTATTTTAGACTAAGGTTGTAGAATATTTTGTTGTGTATCTAAGTATCTTAAGCTTCTTATAGCTCCCTCCTAATACATTCTCTATTTTCTAAAAATGTGTGACCACCCAGCCTCTTCGATATCCTCAACCTCTGAAATTGTGCCAGGATAATAACTGTCACCGGCTTTAGAATGTGATTGCATTAGTGCGGGGGGGGGGGGGGGGAATACCTGTACCCTTTGTGGCCGTGTTGGCTCCCCCTCAAACCCAAAGGGTTTGGCCAGGAATTCTGCCAGGGGTCATATGTCAATGTTGGTGGCATCACGCCCAGCTCCTGTATTGAGGTCAACCAACCATGCTCCTGCCTGGAAGCCGACTGTTCATGTTGTTGCCTGTAGAATGGTGGTGGTGATGGTAGCATGGTGGAAGACCCTGATGGATGAACTGAGGGTGCTGTTAAAACCCCTGTCCCAGGTGGAGCAGGAGGTGGTTCTGTGGAGTAGTTAAAGGATGAGAGGGATTAGTACAGTCAGATATATGTACACATGGGTATCCTATTTACATTGATACATGCTAGGGCCTATACAAATTCACATTTCAACCTCTATTACATATTAGCAAGATAGTAGGTAAAGTAGTACTTATGGAAAGTACCTTTAAGTGCCAAATATTTTTGTAATCAACAAGCACCTGTTAGGGGTGCAATATAGCACTAAAGAGACTCGTAGAAATATGTGTTACAAAGTCTGTAAAAAAAAAAAAAAAGAGTGCTTCACCCCTACAATTATATAGGACAAAAATTGCACTGAATAATACAGGAACACTTTTTAACCATTCATACTTTATCTTTATTGGTTTAACTATTCAATCATACACGTTTAAAAACACTTAAACGCTCAAGATATCAATATACAGCATAGGTGTGTGAATAATACCTCTGAGAATCATGTATCTAGATGTAAAACATTGTACTTGGTTGTATAATATCAAACAGTCAGATACAAACAATATCTTCTGTAGCCAGCTATTAATAAATTCAGAAATAATTCTGTAACAAGAGGACCTGTTAATATGTGAGATGTCAGATTATGAGAATAGAGCTATCTAGCTAATACTCTATCTGTAATTATAAAGTCCTTGCTTGCACAGTTAACTTTAGCACAGCTGCTCAGTGTAATAGATTCTGTCTGCTTAAACTCTCTAGATATCAATATATAGCATAGGTGTGTGAATAATACCTCTGAGAATCATGTATCTAGATGTGAAACATTGTACTTGGTTTGTATAATATCAAACAGTTAGATACAAACAATATTTTTTGTAGCCGGCTATTAATAAATTCCGAAATAATTCTGTAACAAGAGGACCTGTTAATATGTGGGATGTCAGATTGCGAGATTAAAGCTATCTAGCTAATACTCTATCTGTAATTATAAAGTCCTTGCTTGCACAGTTAACTTTGGCACAGCTGTTCAGTGTAATAAATTCTGTCTGCTTAAGCCCCTTCTATAGTGGGGGCTAGATTAACGTTTAACTGACTTGTTTCACTATCATAGCATTTTGTCTGATCTCAGAATATAACATACATTTGCAAGTTATTGGCAATCAACAATTATTATAGGGAGTAAGCAGTTAAAAAATGAGAGTATGAACTCTCTGAAGCCAGACCCCTGACACGTGTTTTGCTCACGCTTTCTAGCCCCCGCTATAGAAGGGGCTTAAGCAGACAGAATCTATTACACTGAACAGCTGTGCTAAAGTTAACTGTGCAAGCAAGGACTTTATAATTACAGAGTATTCGCTAGATAGCTTTAATCTCATAATCTGACATCCCACATATTAACAGGTCCTCTTATACAGACTTTGTAACTCATTTTTCTATGAACTTCTATTACATGCATGTGCACATTGTGAGGTGGTCTATGAGTGTTATTAAAATAATCAGTATACAGGGATGTGTTTTCTACAATAGTTATTTGTACATGTCAATGATGAAATAATGGGTACTTAAAGTGTTACTAAATCTACTTTATCCTAATCTTGGCACACAAACTGCTTTAGAAAGCTAAAGATTTTTTAAAGTGTCTATTTCCGACTGACTCTTCATGTGGCTTGTGGCCTGTGTTACTCTGAGACATGTTAGTATTGTAATATTCCAGACCACATCATGCATGACATTGTGTTATGCAACAGTAATGAACAGTCTAATTGTATATAGTTTTGTTAGAACTCCGACTCCCATGCTCCTTATCATGTACATGAATGCGTGAGATTGAAGTGTGTTGTATTGCAATTATATATAATCAAGGTGTATGGGATGTTACTCACCAGCATGATGTGCTGTGGTTGCAACCCCTGAGTCAAAATCCCCTGGATGTCCACGGACTGCAGTGGTACTCAGGGACCTGCGGATCATGTCCTGCCAGGTGTTGAACTCCACTATGAGTGCTGGGCCACCGCCTGTTCCCCTCTGGTGGACTGCTTCCTGCCCCATCTTCTCCTTCACCTGCCTCTTGCACTCATTCCACTGCTTTTTTAGGCCCTCAACAGTCCTCCTCTGCTGGGACACACTGTTGACAGAATCCTCTACTGCCAGCCATACAGTCCTTCTTTTGGCACTGCCTTTGGCCTTCTCCTGGCTGAATAATTGAACAAAGTTGTCCATGATGGCCTGGACTAGGGAAACATTTTCCGCAAAGGAAAAGTTGGCATATCTCATCCTCTCCTCATCAATGGCCACTTGGCTTCCTCCCTGAGATGTCCCTGCCAGTGTATGTTCCTCCCTACTCTCCCCTCCTCCCCCCATGTGCACCCTCTGTCCCTCTCCTTGATGTGCCTGGTCTCTGGGGCTCTTGTGAATTTCTCCTACCATTTTCCCTTCTGGCTCTCCCTCTCCCCACACAACTCACTCCCTGTCGGGGGGCCCACTGCTCCTCCTGTCCTGTCCTATCCTCCTCTTCCCTCCTCCCTACCTCTCCCTGCCATCCTAACACTACTCACACCATACACACTCCCAGTCACACCCACACAAGTTCAGTCACAAGCACAAGCAAGCACTCCCCATACCCCAAAAATGTGTGAGGTGTTGAAAATAAAAGTGTGGTGTATGTGTATATGTATGCAAATGTGTGCAATTAGTGAAAATATGTGTGTGTACAAATACTCCTCAATCCACCAATGCGACCTAACTTATGTTTTTTCCTCTCTCTCTCTTCACTATATAAATCTTCCGCTCCTGGGTCGTGTGTTGTAGCTCAAAGAACAATCCAAACACACGCAATAAAATGGCAGTTGTGCAGGGGTTTATATAGTGATTTTGAATGGTGTATTTACGTGATGCTTTATTATTGACTTTCGGTCACGATTTTACTTGTGATATATACTAATTTGCATAAAACTACTATTTATTAACAATTTACACTTGCTAAATACTGGCGTAAACTACTGGAGGCTCCAGAAATGTGTATTTCCGCACATTTCTGAACATTGCTATTGTTGCCAACTGACGTCAGCATTTGTGATTCCCCCGATGTGAGAGGTGCACTTACGGGCGATGCAGGTTTCAGCAGTTATGCTAAAGCTTGCGCCGCATATGTAATCTCGTCCCAGGAGTATATAATGAGTTTGGAAGTTCTAGAGCAGTGTTAATTTCATTTCTGAGAAATTTTCGAATCTGTGAACAATCAATTGATTCTTCCTATAGAAATAAGCAAAACACACGAGCATAGGTTTAAGTTATGCTATGCCTGTGCTAGCTGCAGAAACTTTTTGTTGTGTTGAGTTTTGTCATACTTGTTTTAATTATTAACCGAGAACTGTTAAAGTTTTTATATTGGGTAATATGTGCAATGGCGTTACAGCCAATACAGTTTACAGTTTTTGTTTTTTTTATATTTTAAAGTTGCACTTCTGTTTGTTTATGAAACTTGGTTTTATTTAATTTTAAGTTTAATAAAGAAGTTATATATCACAATAGCTAAATCTGTGTCTCTATTGCATGTTTAAACTTTAATACCATAAATAATAACAGGTGTTATGTTCACTCCTGGAGTATGTAATGAGTTTGGAAATTATAGAGAAATTCTTAAAAAACGCATTAAACTTAAACTAAATCCCGTATATTTTAGTCAACTAAAACTAGACTAAAAGTAAAACAATTCAGATGACTAAAATACAACTAAAACTTAAAATGGCATTTTAGTCAAAAGACTAAAACCAAATCGAAATTTGCAGTCAAAATTAAAGGGCCACTGTAAGTAAATATTTTCTATGCCTGTTACTAACTAACTACCCCAAATACGCTTTTTATCAATAGCATTTCATTAACATATCTCTACCGTATATCAGAAATCTTGTCTGCAAATTTAATTGTTTTCCAAACCCACTGCGTGGGTATCCTTTGCTTTGTACCAATCCGTTTACAATACCTAGGTTTCAAAATGGCGCTTTAAACACAAAGTTATTGGTTTAAGTATTTTGAACATGCAGTGCTGAAAATAGTGGGCAGGATACCGTGACATCATCGGCGAATAAAAGATATAACTTTTAGAACGTTATGAAATTTCGTTTTGAAGAAAATATAGGTCAGTAGGTTTTAATTAATGTTTATTAACTTTAATATGTTAGTTGTTTAGCTTAAAAATTATAACAGAAAGTAATCCTTTAACATTGCTTTAAAGTGAATGTCAAGTTTGAAGAATCAGTGCCCGGTTTTTAAAAACCCTATTAAAAACAGGGACACTTTCATTCATCAAACTTTACATTTCACTCGTTTTGTTAGAATACTTACCTTTTAATCTTGAAAGCCGCTCCAGCGATTCCCCTCCTGCCGCTCGTCACTTCATATGTCAGCAATGACGAATACGGCATCGTCCAATCACGGTCCCCCCCCACCAGGGGAATCATTGCCTGAGGCAACGCCGTGATTGGAGGAAGCCGGATTCGTCATTTTTGACATATGAAGAGGCTTGCAAGGGGCGGGGGAAGCGCTGGATCGGCTTTCAAGATTAAAAGGTAAGTATTTTAACAAAACGAGTGAAATGTAAAAAGTTTGATGAATGAAAGTGCCCGTTTTTAATAGTGTTTTTAAAAACCGGGCACTCATCAAACTTGACATTTACTTTGATGGTACTAAAAAGCGTATACTCTTACAGAATTTTGAGCAGCACACGCAAACCTTATCACTGCTATCATATTATGTCTGTAGAATTATGATAGTATTTTAACTGTCTTAAGTAAAAATCCTACCAACTGATTTTTAAGCGCATACATCCATGCAGAGTAAAAATAAAAATGCCTATTGCCTAAGCCTACCAGATAAACTTTTCAAATAATATCCGTGACGTCAACTTATTTAATATATGTTATCCCATGTTAAAACTGTCTAATGTGGCTTCGCGATTGAAAACCCGCGCATTGCAACGTACAGATCCAGACTACAGTAACAGACACTGTACACTGGGTTAGTGTGATATTTATTTTCTCGATAACGTGAATAATTATTTACGTACAAAGGCAAGTAACCGTAAGAATTGACAAACTCTGCTCAACCCTACCCGCTGCCTCTAGTAATAATGTCCTCTTCCGGAAGTTGATGACGAAGTTCCGAGTGTCACTTAGACAAGATGGCGGCGCCCATGGAGCTGTATTGCTGGAAAGGGGACGCAGGGTTGCCGTCAGTAGACGTGGATTGTTTGGCTGTGCTGGTACGAATCTGTGGGTGCTAACTTGTCTTATGGTTTAGGACTTTAGGTGTAAGCGAGGGGTGATAGACCTGATCCTACCAGTTTACAGGCAATCACACTGCACGAGGTTTAGGTTGCAAGAGGTTAAATTACAACACTGCATCATTCCCTAGAACTGCTACGGTACCTACCTTATTAACTATAGATACAGAATGTTTATTATCAAGTAGTAGACGTTCCTTTGCCAACTCATGTAAGTTAGTTGTGAACATATATTATACACCATAAGTACTTTTGACCCCCCCCCCCCCATTTGGAATCTAATTTTTACAATTAATTCAAAAATATCTACGGTAATTAGATAATTCTATAATTAATCAATACAAATATCCTGTTATTATATCTAAACTTTTAAATGAGCAACGTTTTAGTTCACCACCATAGCAATATGTTTAATTATTAAATGATTTATTAATAATAATTTAATGAACAGCGCTTGAGTATTTTATGTAATTATTTTGGCTTACACTAATATTCCTCCTCAAATCCAGAAACACATAGAGAATTTTTCCCAGTTTTCTATCATTTACATAACTTTCAAGTTCACATTTACTGCAAGAAGAATATTGCTAGTGTAAGACCCAATTACTGTAAACAAACAAGGGTCAAATGCATGTATTTAAACTAGAAATATCTAATCTAAAGATATTTAAAGTGGAGGTCCATTTTGATGAATTAGTGCCCGGTTTATAATAAACCTATTAAAAACAAAGGCACTTTAATTCATCAAAATTGACATTTCACGGTTTTCTTCAAAAACTTACCTTTTAATCCTGAATGCTGCTCCAGCGATTCCCCCGGCTGTTGGAAGCCTCTGCAGACGTCAAAAATGACAAATCAGGCTTCCTCCAATCACAGCTTCCCCCCCCCCCCCCGGGGAATCTTGGCCTGATGCAACGCTGTGATTGGAGGAAGCCGGATTTGTCATTTTGGACCCAAGAAGACGGCTTGCGACGGGTGGAGGAAGTGCTGGAGCGGCTGCCAGGATTAAAAGGTAAATTTTTGAAGAAAACAGTGAAATGTCAATTTTGATGAATTAAAGTGCCCTTACTTTTAATAGGTTTATTAAAAGCCAGGCACTAATTCATCAAAATGGACCTTCACTTTTACAGGTAAACTATATCATGGTTCTAGAAAGGAAATATTTATGTTAAGAGCTCTGTATCTCACTAAGGGGTATTCCATTTATTTCTCAATTTAAAATAGATATTTATTTACAATATACCACAAATACTAGTTTATTCATTGTTTAATGCTCTAATTCAATTAATAAACAGCTACAAACGCTATACTATAATAGCATAATCCCCTTTCTGTTTGCTTTAGATTTTTTTTACAGTGTCAGGTTTTTCCAGATAAGCTTCTTTTTCAAGAAATTTGCATTACTTTTTTTTATATATAGAAAAATACAATATGCACAAAACATATCATTGCTATATACATCTCCAACAATTGCTTTTTTAATAATACCACAATCACATCTAAACGTTAAACAATACCTAAACATGTACATATTGCACCATCTTTTGAAACTAAAAATAATCATGTATAACCCAAGAGCTGGATGCAATAACTTTTTCTGCTACTATGTTATTCAGATGTACAACCACCTCCTCTATAGACAGAGAAGAACCTCCCCTTATACTTTAAACAAAAGCCCTTATCCAAAATCTTTATTGGCCAACTTTATTGCCCTACCATGATCATCCATGCATATCAAGAATAGTTTACACTAAGAACACGAGAGCAAAAGATTAAAGCAAATGTTGTACAACAGGAAATTGAACCTCTTTAGCTTATCCAACGAAAGCCCAATTATAATTTTGAGTTTGTCTACCAGCCCCTGTACTTATTAATCATAACACTTACTTCACCTTATATATATTATCTAGTACATGTGGTCAAAGCTGTATAAAAATAAGAGAATATTAGATATTCGAATATCCACATTCCCCAATTTGTATATCACTAATCTAATACTTACTATCATGCCTACTGTTATGACAGGGCTCAAAATTGCAAGTCGTAAGCTAATAGCCAGGTCAAAATGTTTCTGGCCACTTCTGATCCTACCTGCCCACACCACACCCACTACTCTTTACATATGTTTAGTCATTGTGAAACATTATTGTGCAGTAATTTTAATATTTTTTATTTTATACCATAACAAATTAAATAATGCTTCATGCAGTAATAGATTAACTTAAACAAGTGCAATGTAGTTTAGCAACATCAACTTAGTGGCTCTGGGTAAGACAACAGCTTGATAGAAATAGAAAGTTGTTGAACTGAGAGAGTGGAGAAAGAGAGTGCTGACAGTCATGGAAGGTCATAGCAGACCTGGAGATTTTCCTTTAATAATTACAATCTCTTCCTTCTATCTCTTAAAGGGCCATAATACCCAAATGTTTAAACACTTGAAAGTGATGCAGCATAGCTGTAAAAAGCTGATTAGAAAATATCACCTGAACATCTCTATGTAAAAAAGAAAGATATTTTACCTCAAAAGTTCCTCAGTAGCCACCTCCCATTGTAAAGGATTTCTAAGCAGCATTTTAGCGTGTTTGTCCTGGGACATCTGAAGGGACTAGCATCGTGCACTCTCATATTATTTCACCAATCAGATAAAGGAAGCTTACTATGAAATCTCATGAGAGTTAAGTCAAATCTCATGAGATCACAGTAAGAGTTCATGACCTCAGCACTGCTGATGCTGATTGGCTGCTGTTCATTTCTTCATTTTTTTAAATTTGTTTACCTGCAGCTGAGTATAACTTTTTACACAGAACTAACTCTACTGAGCTGAGGAGATTGTGAGGTAAAATATCTTCCTTTTTTACATAGAGATGCTCAGGTGATATTTTCCTGTCAGCTTTTTACAGTTATACTGCATCAGTTTCAAGTGATTTAGCATATGAGTATTATGTCCCTTTAACTATCTTTCTCCCCTCCCTCCTCTCTTCAATCTCTCCTTTTACCCTCTGCCTTATCTCTCAGGCCATGTCTTCTCTTTACACTCTGTTTCCCCTCTCTCATTTTTTTTTTTCTTCTCTTCACTCTCTCATAAAGCAATCTTCTACACTTTTACTTTTCCTCTCCAATTTCTCGCTCTCTCTGCCCCAGTTTACCCTCTCAGAAGTAACAGTCTAAGCACAAATGTTGTTCCTAGAGGAATATTTTTAGCACATAGCCCAAAATGTGTGTTTGTCAATGCTGCAATAGGAGTGTACATTTTATTTCAAAATTCACTCACTAACTTTTACTCGCCACCCCTGAGGCAGGACTTTTCTTCACTTTCTGCAATAAGAATTTGTTTGTGAAAAATTTTATGCAGGTCATTTATTTTTTATTTTAAATTAGGCAATTACACTAAAGCACCAGCTAAACTGTAATGTGTTGATTAACTGGAGAGTAAAGCAATTTTTATAATAAAGTGCAGCAGTTGAAAATTGCTTTGCAAATTGGCTGCAGACAAAAAATTGAGAATGTCTCAAATTTGTTCCCTTTTCTCTTAGCCTAATATCACATGGTAGAAATGAAAAAAAAATGCATTGCTCTCAAGAACATCTTATATTCAGATGTCACAGCTTTGCAGACTGAGAAAAACTAGGGTGCGGGGTTGAATAAATCCCTGACAGCCAGTCACGCTGCTCCATATTTGACTGTTCTCTTCAAAGAGCACTTTGCTCTGGATTCACTCTAATAAGGAAAGCTTACACATTGCTGCCAGAACAAAGCTCTGTTTAAAGAGAACAGTCTAATGTGGAGCAGTGCTAACAGTTCCTGCATGTGTCCCATTCTTTCTGCAGACATGCTGCATTTTTTGCGATGATATCTCTGATCACAGCATGTTCTGCCTTGGGGCTCGCCACCATTAAATTTCCACTAGCCAATGACTAGTAAATGGTGGACATTTTGAGCCCTGATTTATGATATTGTATGTAGCCAGTTCTTCTTGCCAAACTAGATACAATAGCACAGATAAACAAAAAATAATAATAATCCTCCCCTCTTTCTCCCTTCTACCAGTACCCCATCATATTCAGTGTATTGGAGTCTGCCCATACTCTTTTTAGTTTACCATTTTTAATCAATATATTATTTGACTTTCTAAGTGGTACTATAAGTTGTTGTTGAATCTCTAATGGGTATGTTATAATCAGACCTATCTATTTATGTAAATATTTTTTCATTTGTTCATCTGAGGAATTAGATAAATAGTACTATTGCTCTGTTATCAAATTAGTAATTGCTTTACTAAATGCTGTAAAAGTCAGAGCATACTTAGCTTTCCAATTGGCTAAAATAAGATTTCCGTCCTACAAGAATGGATGTATTAAGCCTAAAAGTTCTATGTCTTCCTGTAGTACACATAAAAATATATCCTTTATATCCAGAGTAAAATCCTGTTCCAAGACTGTTTAACCAAAAATTAACTTTGTTCCAAAATTGCCTAATTTTTGGGCATAACCAGAAACAATGTAGTAAATCTGCCTTTGAAGCACTACATCTGAAGCAATTTAATACATTATGTGAAGACCAATTACCTAAAGGGACACTGTACCCACATTTTTTCTTTTGTGATTCAGATAGAGCATGCAATTTTAAGCAACTTTCTAATGTACTCCTATTATCACATTTTCTTCATTCTCTTGGTATGTTTATTTGAAAAGCAAGAATTTAAGTTTAGATGCCGGCCCATTTTTGTTGAACAACCTGGGTTGTCCTTGCTGATTGGACAGCACCAATAAACAAATGCTGTCCATGGTCCTGAACCACAAATTTGCTGGCTCCTTAGCTTAGATGCCTTCTTTTTCAAATAAAGATATCAAGAGAACGAAGAAAAATTGATAAAAGAAGTAAATTAGAAAGTTGCTTAAAATTGCATGCTCTATGAGAATCATCAAAGAAAAAATTTGGGTTCAATATACCTTAACTGAGCAGGAGTTATGTAAACCCTGTTTATTAGCCTGCAGTGGGACTCTCTCCATGCTACCATAAAAGATGCCCTTCTTGCTAATCCCCAAAACTCATTTTAATCTTGTCAGTGGTTATAGAGGGAAAGTCTTCTCTTCATCTTGAAAATAATATATTCAAGTACTTTTGAGCAGAACAATCTACCAAAATATTATAAAGAATATATATATATATATATATATATATATATATATATATATATATATAATGAATGGCTGGCTCTAGATCACCAAGTCTTCTTACTTCTTCAAAGAAATGTCTTATCTGAAGGTATGCAAAACAATTGTGTTTATGAAGTGAGAATTCTCTGATCTAAGTATTTCATTAGATTTAATACGTTCTGATCCTTCTTCTTTAGTTTGAATTGGGTATCTAAGGCCTTTATCCAACCATTCTTTAAATATTGGAGAAGTAACACCGGCATGAATTGCAGATTCTCTTCTATAGGCAGAAATTTAGACAACATATAGTTCACCAGTATTTCCCTGCAATAATAGTACCAAGCCAAAATAGGAAATTTAAATACTATCTAATTTTCCAAGTAATCTGGTATTACATCCTTAGAACAATGGATAACTGCTTTCAGAGAGGTGTGCAGCTATAGTAGACTATAATTTTAAACTAGTCAAATATTCCTTTTCAGTAATCCAGTCTATTATAAAGTTAACCAACTCTGCCAAGCAGGGGCGTATTACCGCCTAGGCAGACAAGGCACGGGCCTAGGGCGGCAGCTTGGGAGGGGCGGCAATTTTTCTCACTCTCCATTCAGAGACGCTGCCGCACTGCCTTTTGAGCAAGAGACATAGGGCTAGATTTATCAACGTTGAGGCGTACAGGGGCGCGTATACATAATACCCTGACCAAAAAATATTATGGCTGAAAAACAGCCTAAAACCTAGGGGGGGGCAGCAGAATTTTGAGTGCCTAGGGCAGCACAAAACCTAAATACGTCACTGCTGCCAAGTTATAAAACTTTAAAGTTGGGAAACTCTAAATCGCCTGCAAAATTATACAAGTTTATGAGTTGAAAGGCGTATCTTTTTCTGTTGCCATATGAATTTTGTAATCCATGTGTTGTAATCCACAAGATCTCAGATTTTTCATGATTAATTTTGTACCCAGAAAATTAACTGAACTGCTCTGCCAGAGTTAAAAACTGCTTTATAGAGTCTTTCGTGTTACTCAAGAATAATAGTAAGTCATCTGCGAATTTGACTCGGCTAATAGCAATACCAGTTAATTCTTGTCTCAAAAGAATTACAAATAGGTGACAGAGGGCAGCCTTGTCTGGTACCTTTCTCTAAAGTAATATTGTCCGTCAGTTCATAGTTTATTACAAGATTAGAGGTAGGCTTTTGATAAAGTATTCAAATAAAATTTGCAAAATTCCCTTGATTGCCAAACGATTCTAGGGTTGTGAAAAGATGATCCCAACTTATTAGATCGAATGCCTTTTCCGCATCAACCGATAATATAACTATATCTGGTTTATTTGTTCTTTTCCTCTTTCCCTTTATTCCAGAAATAATCTAGAATAATAAGGACCTTGCAAATTATCTTAGCCATGTTTCTCCCTGTTTTAAATCCTACCTGATCCTCCTGTATTAAAGATCCAAGATGCTTCTTCAATCTCTCTGCAATAATAGACGTTAAAATTTTATAGTCATTGTTAAGAAGTGATATAGGCCTATAGGAAAATATATTTTCCAAATCTCTATCCTTCTTTAATATCAAGGTAATTGTAGAAGTTGTAAAATACTTTGAATTCATCTTGTTTTCTACATAATACGAATTAAAAAGATTAACCAGGCTTGGTGCAATATGGTCTTTTTAATATCTTATACATATCAGCAGGTAATTGGTCCAGGCCGGTTTATTTACCCAATTTAATGGACTTTATTTGGGTTATTACTTCTTCTAAAGAGAGAGATTCAATTTAGCACGTTCTTGTTGACTTATTTTAGTTACTACACATTTTATTCCCAAAATCTTCTTTTTTATTTTGTATATTCAAGATACCTTTAGCATAGATTGCCTTATAATGGTAAAAAAAAAAAATCTAATTTCAGCCTACTCTGTAATTCTCTTGGCGGAAGCCGTAATCATAGCCTGAAACGCGTAAGGTTATCTGACACACTACACTCTTCTGGAATCTTTCTGTGGACTCTGTCTTTTAAAGTTGATTAAATAAAGAATTTTTCGTCTTAACCCGGAAGGATTGTCTTCCTGTCTTCATTGTTTCTGTATATCGCTGCCTGAAGATCCGTCCGAGTCAAGGGACAGCCGGCTTGCTTCACATTGTCCCCCGGGCTGCATGTGATCGCCTCGTCACGTGGATTGTGACGTATCCGGAAGCGGTTGGATGTGGGCGCATGGTGTGGCAAAACGGTTCGTAGAAGCCTTGGAGGCTTTCGATCCGTGAGTAGACTCGGTTGGAGCCGGCTTTTCTTGCCGCTACTATAGTGCTAATGCCTGAAAGTCCAAGCTCTGTGAAAAGGAAGGTGAGCTTCTGTTGATTACAACTTTGGGGTCCTCTGGTATTTATGGCAATTAGCAAGCCATTTTTTGTACTTCTTATGTGGGCTTAAAAGTGAACTGTCTTATATTTCTATACAGCATTCCTCCTTTTGCTGTCTGTAATTCTATTGCCATCCCTTTTACTGGATTTAATATTATTGCAACTTTGTCTATTCATTTTTTTTTTTATTTTTTTTTATTGAGGAAAATATATATAAATACAGAACAGTAGTTTACATACAACAAAATAAGTGGTGACATTGTTTCCATGATATAGACTATAAAACCCAGTATCCAGGATTATACTTCAATGATATGTTTCGCAGATATCCTCATGGAAATTTGAGTTTAGATATTGAACCTATATAGCACAATAACTCCTGTTCTAGGTAAAAGGAAAGGGATGGGGAAGTCCACTCAATTAAACACTGTGCATAAGTATGTCTGGTTCTTACAGCACCAAGCATATAATTAGTTATGTAAATGTTGGTTGATATGAATTCCTCATTTTTCCAAACTTAACAAAGAAAAAAACAAAAAAGTGAACAAATAAACACAAACATAACAGAACAAGTAGTAAGAGCCCTGTTAAATGATACAGTAATATTATATAGATGTAGAAAGATGGGACATTTTAAATTTAAAAGGCTGATATATGTATAATGGTAGACTAGTTCAGTAGCTACTCCTAAATGCTTTCAATGTTGTTAGCAAAGTAGGCTAAGATGATTAAGTGAATAGTCAGGCATTGCTAATTCACTAATTAGTCAGCTAATATACTCTTTGCTAAATATTATGTTAGCTTTTGATATAAAACAATTAGCCCCAATTAAATAAAGGAGTTAGGCCTGATGTATGCAGTGCTGCCAAATCATGAGCTTTTAAGATATGTGATACAAACATGATACCATCATGTGGCGATAGCAGGTATTTAAAATATGGGGTAATCAGAATGCATTATAATGGGCAAATACTGCTTAATAGTTTGAGTATACAAGGAGCCATGAACAAACAGAAAGCATCATGAAAAAGTATGAGGCAAGGATAAACAAAAGCACATAACAAAAGAAATAAACATTGATCTAATCAAATCAAATGACAATTTTTTTATTTTTTTTTTCAAATGTATTTTTATTGAGGTTATGCACATTATACAGCATGTATTGAAACATTATAGAACCCAGACAATCAAAAGAAAATTATTCTTACAATACGCTCTTAACAGACGTGAGACAATACGGTATGTTAATATGGGTTAGTATTTTAAACCTCTGTTTTATCTTATATCTATAATTGATTCCTCATTGATATTAGAAGTCACTTTTGGACCTATGGGCTAAATTAAACTATAGAGAGGAAATTAGCTTTTGAGATGGTCGCTCTTGGACCAGGCTTGAAGATGGGGGGGAGGGATAATCAGCAGGCAAAAGCTGCTCAGTAAGAGAATTAGGGAGGGGATTGGGCCTTTATCCACAAATATTAAAGATAGATAGGATGGAGTGCCTTCTGACATAGATCCTCCATGAAGGGTGTATGTGAGCTAACTAGATTACCACCAGGTGGCTTAATAGGGGAAGGAACTTATATGACTGTTAAAGAGATGGGGTCTGTCTGAGGGGGGTTGCTTAATGTTGGACCAAAGCAGGACATAAATAACTGGCATAAAAGAGCAATCTCACAACAAATTACAATATACAGGCATCCTATATCTCTTATGTGCCTCTATCTTATACACACATATCTAGGGTAAAGTCTATACTGAGATCTAATGGTTGAAGTAAAAGGAATAACATTTTTGACGAAGTATAGTGGGCGGATAAAATCTAAAAATATATTTTGCCTAAAATGTGGTACAATAACTTAAACAGAGAGCGTTTGTTAGTGGATGGGATGAGCGAAATGTGTAGAGGCTACTAGGAGTTAACACTGGGAATTAGGACCAACCAAAATAGTTTGGTGGACTAAAAGCCAAATTGGGCGATGTAAGTTTTCAGTTAGGTACTGAAATCATAAACCTATGGTAATACATATGGGAATTTATGAGGCGAAAGGGGACTTCAAAGATGTTGTCTAATGGTGTGACATAGGGAGAAAAGAAAAAGAGGCAATTTAAATAAGTAGAAAACATAATATATTGTTTATGGGCACTAATCCATTATAAACATACATGTGCAGCGAATACCCAGCTCCATGGACCTTCTTCGTTAAAGACATCCCCAAATAAGTATCGTTAATATGAACGACTATATTTCACACCTTGAGGTTAGATGCCCATCCACAACATAGCAAAGGCATGTATTTCACATACCCAGCATATAGATATCTCATAATATAGTATAAACCAATGCACAAATTAACGTCCAACAGTTCTAAGCCAGCAAACAATGGGCAGAGATAAGCATGGAAACAAGTATAGAGACTAACGTTCATATATTAGCCTGTGGTTTTAAGCTTATGGTGCATAATAGCTTCTGTTCTGAAAACTACCCGATTCCCAAGCGATTCACCTCTGGAACATCGCAGTATAAGTCCCAATCTGTGGCGATTGTTGTGGTAGTATCAAACAGGGAGAGCCAGGGGGGCTCTGCTTCACGCATATCTGGGGAGAGAAATAGTAGAGACTCTGGTCTCTCCTTTGGCGACTCTAAGGCAGCATAGATCAGGAGATTCCCCAGGTGCCCCAAACAGGGGCCGGCCGCATCCCCCGACCGGGACACCGGAGGTGAGCGGGAGCGAGTTGTTTCTCCCAAAGGGGTTAGTGTAGAGATGGGTAGCTGAGGGTGAGGCAAGCCCACTAGCTCCGGGATCAAAACAGCCTGCAAGCTGCCAGGGCTTTGCGGAGTGGTGCCGGAGCCAAGCAGGTGAGTCACGCTAGGCACTTCTGAACTCTGTTTGTAGATTGCTGTGTTAGCATCCAGAGGCTGTTCGCGCCCTACTTGCAGGCTAGCTGAGAACTTATGTGCAGGCGGGTGACATGGATCAGGGTTAACGGACACATGTGCATCTCGTGGCGAATGGGCGCCATCTTCTAAGCGGGCCTCAATGAGACAAGCTCTAAGGTCGGCAAATTGAATGTCCATCCTCCGTCCCAGATCAGTAAGTAAGGCTTCTAAAGTTAGTTGGCTGTGCTCCATCTTATAAGTCGGTTTATAGCTAGGCCCGTTGTACCCGGAGGACCGGGGGGGGGGGGGGGTTAGATGGTGTATTATAGATTAGATTATAGGCCGTCTCCTCATACGATTCGTTGCAAGAAGTAAGAGTCCCAGATATGTAGGCTTTTTATAAGTAGATTTCTCCGTTTGAGAGTATAGTTATTTTACACTTCTGGGTTGTCTGTAATGAATCCTTAGAGTTTAAGCAGGGTGAAGGAGATTGTGCAGGATCCAGTGCTGGAGGCGGCCTAAAATAGTAACTGGCTAGTTCAGGTCCTGGGTAATTTTATTTGCTCATCTTAATTGAGTTCAGATCCACATAGTAAAGAGTAGCAGTTTGCTGCAGAAGGAGGATAAAACAAGATCCATATAGTCTGTAAATCTTATAGGGCTGCAACAACTAATCGGTAAGTTTTGATCATAAAAATAGTTGTCAACAAATCTCATTATCAATTAGGTGGTCAGCGATTAGTTTGTCAGTTGCACAGCACCAGCTGCTTTAATCTGACGATCTACTGCAACTAAGATTGTGCAAAAAAAATTTAATTTATTTATTTTTTTAATCTTTTTTCTATCCGATTAATCGGACAATAATTATCCGATTAATCGGATAGAAAAAAATAATAATAAATAAAAATGTTTGCACAATTCCATGTGCAGGAGTTCATCGGATTGAAGCAGCTGGTGCTGTGCAATAACCAACTAATCGCTGACCACCTAATTGATAATGACATTCTTTGACAACTATTTTTATGATCAATCTTACCGATTAGTTGTTGCAGCCCTAAAATCTTATAAATTATATTGATGGCCCCAGGAGCTTCATGAAAAGCGACCGATCATGGCCTCTTCTTAGCCACTCCCCTCAAATGATAATTTTGATGTTGGCATATTTGAGTTGCAGAACGGCTGTCTAAAAGTGCTGAACCTAAGCGTCAGATGTTAACACAGCCTTTGCAACTGCTGTATAACTTTGTATTTATTCTAACATTGCAGGATTACTTATTCCTATTCTAATATTAGTCAGAGATGAAGGTGTCATGGAAGGCAGTCTCGTACTTATTTTTATTTTTATACGCTGTCATATTTAATACCCTGCAGCCCTCTTATCCAATTCCGCTCCATTCTGGGGGCAAGTACAGGGTCTGTGAGGTTAATCTTTGCCGCGGTAAACATACAAGTAGTGAATTGCGCCAAAGCAGCCACAAGTCTCCAACAGCCGGTACATTAACCTTTTCCATATTGAACTTCCATGCGCAAGATTGTGACTATAAAAGTCAGGGCAGTACAATCATGGTCCAGAGAACAGGGCTTGCATAAGAATTCAAGAATACATTTCCAGTGCTATGTGGCCTGTGGAGATGGGCTATACACTTGTTCCACCTCCATAGGGTCTGTCATATGCGGGATAGCATATAGCGGTGTTCCATTTAGAGCTGTAGCCATACATGTGGCAGAACGCTCTACCGTAGGTTGCTGGTTCAGCTGCTTCACTTCACACTGGAGAGAGTGAAGCATAGAATCAAAGGACGGCATCAGAATGCTCACTAAATCAGACAAAATGGCATCCATCTTGGTCTTTAGAAGGTAGCACAGCTATGCTGGTAGATATATCTACCTTTTAGGCGAGATGGACATGGCTACACTCTGTAGAACAGGAATACTCTGCATAAAATCGAAGTCTCTAGATTTATAAGCCAGAGAGGGTGGCAACACGAGGCTGGTTTCAAGGTTAGAACTCAGTTAGTTACTAGTCAATATGCCTTCTGGGGTAGAAGTGATAGTGTTTTTTTTTCTGCCCGCTACAGTTCCCAGACACCCTAAATGTCAAGGGAGATGCGGATGGCTGGAGATATACACTGCAAAAATGGTTATTCATGAAAGCACAAAAATGTAAGCTGCACTTCTCAGCACTAATATAAAACATCAGCAATATACAACAAAATCAGCAATGTACAAAACATCTGAACACATACACTATTTACTGATTTTTCATAGTGTTTTCCAAAAAAAGGAACACTCCGAATATAGTCCGCAATAAATGTACCAAAAAGAAAGGGATATGAACTATGAACTGGTGTAACATAGAACCTTAAAGTACTGGTTATATGTGCATGTCAGATATTGATAGTAGTAATCGCTTCCAAAGAGGGATATGAAGTGGATGCTGCTCTGAGAGGACTGTGATCCTCCTCCCAAAGTAGCTAGAGATATGGAAACAAAAAAAAAAGACAGAGCGCAAACCACTCTAAGGGTAAAACTGCTTTTAATATAATGTGCAACTAAAAACACACGTACAGTGTATAAAATCAAACAGGCATAATCATAGTCAAAAGTATCACCACACCGGACTTCTCCCGTAGGCAAGTGAGAGTGTGTAAAGAATCACCCAATCCTTTTACTGATCCCAAGCGCAAACAGAACGCCACAGGAGCTTGAAGGTTAGGGGCTGCTCAAACGAAACCGGCGTCAGGACAAGTTACGTGGAGACAACTCGGCTTCTCTACGCGTTTCGTCGGGATCCAACCCGACTTTTTCAAGAGATAATGTGTTGCTTAGTCCTTTGCACCTTTAAAATGAGCGGGCTTGAATATCTCATAATACGTGGCTGGATCTGACTAGTCAACCACGTAATGTACCACAATTGGTTGCTTCTTGTTAGTGACATGGTATTCTTAGTTGAAAAGATAAATCGGTAGGTGTCTGGAGCACTACATGTCATGAAGTAGTGCTGCCATGCAGTGCTCTTGCATATGGATAATTTTCTTCCAAAACTGCAGCCACATAGTGCTCCAAACATGCACGCTTAGCTTCTGCCCTTGCTTTTCAACAAAAGATAGCAAGAGAATGAAGAACAATTGGCAATAGAAGTAAATAAGAAAGTTTCTATTTGAATCATGAAAGGAAAAAAAAAAGGGTTTTTTGTCCCTTTAAAGCAGGAGGACTGTATATATAGTCCCAAAGATGCAAACTCTCATTTTAAATAATATCAGCCACCAAGGAGGAAGCAAATGTACTAATATTGAACAAATTGGTCAGCTCTCTCTGGAATTTTTATTATTATTTATTGCACAAATAAGAGACTTCCGTGTCAAGGATCTCACGTCTACCTCAGACAAAGGGCAAATGATAGTGAATTTTTAATATTCTAAGTAAGTAAATAATACTTGCATAATATTTGCATATATAAATAAACATGGAAGGGAACTGCACTCCAAGACCGGATCAGGTACACATCCTGTGACTCAGCAACATCCAGCCCTGGGTGCTAAATAGCACTCCAAAAAAGCTGTGATGTCACCAGAGCCACAGGCAGTTAACCCCAGTCCTTGACGTGGTGCCTGAGCTTTCCCATTTGGCCAGATGCGGTAACTAACCTTTACAGTTGTGATTTTATCTTAGCTGTGAGCTAGCTGGTGAGTGCTGGGTGTTTCTATGTGTTGTATTACTTTTTATTTGTAATCCCCCTTGTTTCTTGCACCCATTCCGGACTGGGGTTAACTGCCTGTGGCTCTGGTGACATCACAGCTTTTTTGGAGTGCTATTTAGCACCCAGGGCTGGATGTTGCTGAGTCACAGGATGTGTACCTGATCCGGTCTTGGAGTGCAGTTCCCTTCCATGTTTTGTATTTTCTATGGGTGATTACATCCACCTGTGCACCACTTCTTTGTTCTCAGTCTGTTTGGTTTTGTGAGCTCGCATAATGGTGTGGCTGTGTTAGGGACTCAGGCAATGGAAAGGTCCTTGACGTGGTGCCTGAGCTTTCCCATTTGGCCAGATGCGCTAACTAACCTTTACAGTTGTGATTTTATCTTAGCTGTGAGCTAGCTGGTGAGTGCTGGGTGTTTCTATGTGTTGTATTACTTTTTATTTGTAATCCCCCTCGTTTCTTGCACCCATTCCAGACTGGGGTTAACTGCCTGTGGCTCTGGTGACATCACAGCTTTTTTGGAGTGATATATATATATATATATATATATATATATAATGTGATAATGTGTGTGTGTGTGTGTATATATATATATATATATAAGCCTGACCAAAGGGCAGTCTAATTTTTGTTATTGGATTCCGAAAATGGCAGGGTGGTAAAAGGAGCTGCATCCAGGTGGATTCTTTCACCACCCTGACATTCAGGTGGATTTGTTCACCACCCCTTTTGCTCTCTCTCCCCCCTCTCTTTTGCGCTCTCTCTCTTTCTCCCCCTCTCTTTTGCATTGTCTCTCTCCCCCCTCTCTTTTGCGCTCTCTCTCTTCCCCCTCTCTTTTGCGCTCGCTCTCTTCCCCCCCTCTCTTTTGCGCTCGCTCTCTTCCCCCCTCTCTTTTGCGCTCGCTCTCTTCCCCCCTCTCTTTTGCGCTCGCTCTCTTCCCCCCTCTCTTTTGCGCTCGCTCTCTTCCCCCCCTCTCTTTTGCGCTCGCTCTCTTCCCCCCCTCTCTTTTGCGCTCGCTCTCTTCCCCCCATCTCTTTTGCGCTCGCTCTCTTCCCCCCCTCTCTTTTGCGCTCGCTCTCTTCCCCCCCTCTCTTTTGCGCTCGCTCTCTTCCCCCCCTCTCTTTTGCGCTCGCTCTCTTCCCCCCCCCTCTCTTTTGCGCTCGCTCTCTTCCCCCCCTCTCTTTTGCGCTCGCTCTCTTCCCCCCCTCTCTTTTGCGCTCGCTCTCTTCCCCCCCCTCTCTTTTGCGCTCGCTCTCTTCCCCCCTCTCTTTTGCGCTTGCTCTCTTCCCCCCCTCTCTTTTGCGCTTGCTCTCTTCCCCCCTCTCTTTTGCGCTTGCTCTCTTCCCCCCTCTCTTTTGCGCTTGCTCTCTTCCCCCCTCTCTTTTGCGCTTGCTCTCTTCCCCCCTCTCTTTTGCGCTTGCTCTCTTCCCCCCTCTCTTTTGCGCTTGCTCTCTTCCCCCCTCTCTTTTGCGCTTGCTCTCTTCCCCCCTCTCTTTTGCGCTTGCTCTCTTCCCCCCTCTCTTTTGCGCTTTCTCTTCCCCCCCTCTCTTTTGCGCTTTCTCTTCCCCCCTCTCTTTTGCGCTTTCTCTTCCCCCCCTCTCTTTTGCGCTTTCTCTTCCCCCCTCTTTTTTGCGCTTTCTCTTCCCCCCTCTCTTTTGCGCTTGCTCTCTTCCCCCCTCTCTTTTGCGCTTGCTCTCTTCCCCCCTCTCTTTTGCGCTTGCTCTCTTCCCCCCTCTCTTTTGCGCTTGCTCTCTTCCCCCCTCTCTTTTGCGCTTGCTCTCTTCCCCCCCTCTCTTTTGCGCTCGCTCTCTTCCCCCCCTCTCTTTTGCGCTCGCTCTCTTCCCCCCTCTCTTTTGCGCTCGCTCTCTTCCCCCCCTCTCTTTTGCGCTCGCTCTCTTCCCCCCTCTCTTTTGCGCTCGCTCTCTTCCCCCCCTCTCTTTTGCGCTCGCTCTCTTCCCCCCCTCTCTTTTGCGCTCGCTCTCTTCCCCCCCTCTCTTTTGCGCTCGCGTCCCCCCCTCTCTTTTGCGCTCGCGTCCCCCCCTCTCTTTTGCGCTCGCGTCCCCCCCTCTCTTTTGCGCTCGCTCTCTTCCCCCCCTCTTTTGCGCTCGCTCTCTTCCCCCCCTCTCTTTTGCGCTCGCTCTCTTCCCCCCCTCTCTTTTGCGCTCGCTCTCTTCCCCCCCTCTCTTTTGCGCTTGCTCTCTTCCCCCCCTCTCTTTTGCGCTTGCTCTCTTCCCCCCCTCTCTTTTGCGCTTGCTCTCTTCCCCCCTCTCTTTTGCGCTTGCTCTCTTCCCCCCTCTCTTTTGCGCTTGCTCTCTTCCCCCCCCTCTCTT